>NW_026607759.1:20000-87500 GCF_029499605.1 Hyla sarda | reverse complement strand
GTGTGTGTATGTGACTCTGTGTGTGTGTATGTGACTCTGTGTGTGACTCTGTGTGTGTGTATGTGACTGTGTGTGTGACTGTGTGTGTGTGTATGTGACTGTGTGTGTATGTGACTGTGTGTATGTGACTGTGTGTGTGTGTATGTGACTCTGAGTGTATGTGACTGTGTGTGTGTGTGACTGTGTGTGTTTGTGGGACTCTCTGAGTGTGTGTGTGTATGTGACTCTGTGTGTGTGTATGTGACTGTGTGTGTTTGTGTGACTCTCTGAGTGTGTGTGTGTGTGTGACTGTGTGTGTGTGACTGTGTGGCTCTGTGTGTGTGTGTGACTCTGTGTGTGTGTGACTCTGTGTGTGTGTGTGTGTGACTCTGTGTGTGTGTGTGTGTGTGACTCTGTGTGTGTGTGTGTGTGTGACTCTGTGTGTATGTGACTGTGTGTGTGTATGCGACTCTGTGTGTGTGACTGTGTGTGTATGTGACTCTGTGTGTGTGTGTGACTCTGTGTTTGTGGGACTCTCTGAGTGTGTGTGTGTGTATGTGACTCTGTGTGTGTGTGTGTATGTGACTCTGTGTGTGTGTGACTGTGTGTGTTTGTGGGACTCTCTGAGTGTGTGTGTGTATGTGACTGTGTGTGTGTATGTGACTGTGTGTGTGTATGTGAGTGTTTGTGTGTATGTGACTCTGTGTGTGTGTGTGACTGTGTGTGTTTGTGTGATTCTCTGAGTGTGTGTGTGTATGTGACTCTGTGTGTGTGTGACTGTGTGTGTTTGTGTGACTCTCTGAGTGTGTGTGTGTGACTCTGTGTGTGTGACTGTGTGACTCTGTGTGTGTATGTGACTCTGTGTGTGTGACTGTGTGTGTTTGTGCGACTCTCTGAGTGTGTGTGTGTGTGTATGTGACTCTGTGTGTGTGTGACTCTGTGTGTGTGACTGTGTGTTTGTGTAACTCTGAGTGTGTGTGTGTGTGACTCTGTGTGTGTGTGACTGTGTGACTCTGTGTGTGTATGTGACTCTGTGTGTGTGACTGTGTGTGTTTGTGTGACTCTCTGAGTGTGTGTGTGTGACTCTGTGTGTGTGTGACTGTGTTTGTGTGACTCTCTGAGTGTGTGTGACTCTGTGTGTGTGTGTATGTGACTCTGTGTGTGTGTATGTGACTGTGTGTGTGACTGTGTGTGTGTATGTGACTCTGTGTGTGTATGTGACTCTATGTGTATGTGACTGTGTGTGTGTGTATGTGACTCTGTGTGTATGTGACTGTGTGTGTGTGACTGTGTGTGTATGCGACTGTGTGTGTGACTGTGTGTGTATGTGACTATGTGTGTGTATGTGACTCTGTGTGTGTGTGACTGTGTGTGTTTGTGTGACTCTCTGAGTGTGTGTGACTCTGTGTGTGTGTGTGTCTGTCTGTCTGTCTGTGAGTGTGCGTCTCTCTGACTGTGCGTGTGTGTTTGTCTCTCTGTGTTGTATGTGTCTTTTTTTTTGTGTGTGTGTGTGTGTGTGTGTGTGGGGGGGGGGGGGGGGGGTTATAACCAGCGATCTATTGTGGGGAGACTTTGACCCATTGTGGGGAACCTGCAAGGGAACCTGCGGCCTAATGTGGGGAAACTACTACCAAATGTGGGGAGTCTATGCTACCAAATGTGGGGAGTCTATGCTACCTTATGTGGGGAATTTGTGCTACCGAATGTGGGGAATCTGTGTTACCTAATGTGGGGAAATTGCTACCTAATGTGGGAATCTGTGCTACCCAATGTGGGGAAATTGCTACCTAATGTGGGGTAACTGGTACCTACCTAATGTTGGGGGAACTGGTACCAAATGTGGAGAATCTATGCTGCCTAATATGGGGAATAGATGCTACCTAATGTGGGGAAACTGCGACCTACCTAATGTGGGGGAACTGCTGCCTACCTAATGCTCCCCCCTGGCAGTAGCACCCTCATCATCCACCAGCAACACCCCCCCCCCCCCAGCAGCACCTCCATCAGCAGATCCTGATGGTGGATGATGGAGGTGCTCCTGCCAGGAGGATGATCCTGCCGATGGATGATAGGGGTGATACTGCCAGGGGGGATGGCCAGTAGCACCCTCAACATCCTCCTGCAACACCCCCCCAGTAGTAGCACCCCCATCATCCACTAGCAACACCACCAATACCCCCCTCCCGTGGTAATAGCATCAGCTAACGGATGTTGAGGGGTGTTACTGCAGTTGTGGTATTATATTCAGAGGGTGCACTGTATGGCAACGTTATATTCAGAGGGCGCAGTTTGTGGTAGTATTATTAGAGATGAGCGAACTTACAGTAAATTCGATTCCTCACGAACTTCTCGGCTCGGCAGTTGATGACTTTTCCTGCATAAATTAGTTCAGCTTTCTGGTGCTCCGGTGGTTGGAAAAGGTGGATACAGTCCTAGGAAAGAGTCTGCAGCCACCGGAGCACCTGAAAGCTGAACTCATTTATGCAGGATAAGCCATCAACTGCCGAGCAGAGAAGTTTGTGACGAGTTTAATTTACTGTAGTTTGCTCATCTCTAAGTTTTATATTCAGAGGGCGCAGTGGGTAGTAGTATTATATTCAGAGGGTACAGTATGTGGCAGATTTATATTCAGAGGGTACAGTATGTGGCAGATTTATATTCAGGGGTACAGTATGTGGCAGATTTATATTCAGGGGTACAGTGTGTGGTAGTATTATATTCAGAGGGTACAGTGTGTGGTAGTATTATATTCAGAGGGTACAGTGTGTGGTAGTATTATATTCAGAGGGTACAGTATGTGGCAGATTTATATTCAGTGGGTACAGTATGTGGCAGATTTATATTCAGGGGTACAGTATGTGGCAGATTTTTATTCAGGGGTACAGTATGTGGCAGATTTATATTCAGGGGTACAGTATGTGGCAGATTTATATTCAGGGGTACAGTATGTGGCAGATTTATATTCAGGGGTACAGTATGTGGCAGATTTATATTCAGGGGTACAGTATGTGGTAGTATTATATTCAGAGGGTACAGTATGTGGTAGTATTATATTCAGAGGGTACAGTGTGTCTCAGATTTATATTCAGAGGGTACACTATGTGGCAGATTTATATTCAGAGGGTACAGTATGTGATAGTATTATATTCAGAGGGTACAGTATGTGGTAGGATTATATTCAGAGGGTACAGTATGTGGCGGTATAATATTCAGGGGTACAGTATGTGGCAGATTTATATTCAGAGGGTACAGTATGTGGCAGATTTATATTCAGAGGGTACAGTATGTGGCAGATTTATATTCAGAGGGTACAGTATGTGGTAGGATTATATTCAGAGGGTACAGTATGTGGCGGTATAATATTCAGGGGTACAGTATGTGGCAGATTTATATTCAGAGGGTACAGTATGTGGCAGATTTATATTCAGAGGGTACAGTATGTGGCAGATTTATATTCAGAGGGTACAGGATGTGGCAGATTTATATTCAGAGGGCGCAGTTTGTGGTAGTATTATATTCAGAGGGCGCAGTTTGTGGTAGTATTATATTCAGTGGGTACAGTGTGTGGCGGTATTATATTCAGGGGTACAGTATGTGGCAGATTTATATTCAGAGTGTACAGTATGTGTTGGTATTATATTCAGAATGTACAGTGTGTGGTAGTATTATATTCAGTGGGTATGGTGTATGGAAGGTTTATAATCAAAGAGTATACTGTATAGTAGTATTATATTTAGAGGATACAGTGTCTGTCAGGTTTATAATAATACTTGTTTTCATATAGAGGATGAGAATGCGCTGACATAGTGAGGAGATGTCTGGGCGTCACATTCTGCAGAGAGAAGATTTAGCTGGAACAAGTCCTGGCGGTATGTACCATCTGAATTAGATAAGGGAAGACTATAGAGAAGACGTCACCTGTAATCACTGATATCATTGTGTATTCTCCTCACTATAGAGAAGACGTCACCTGTAATCACTGATATCATTGTGTATCCTCCTCACTATAGAGAAGACGTCACCTGTAGTCACTGATATCATTGTGTATTCTCCTCACAATAGAGAAGACGTCACCTGTAGTCACTGATATCATTGTGTATTCTCCTCACAATAGAGAAGACGTCACCTGTAGTCACTGATATCATTGTGTATTCTCCTCACTATAGAGAAGACGTCACCTGTAGTCACTGATATCATTGTGTATTCTCCTCACTATAGAATAGACGTCACCTGTAGTCACTGATATCATTCTGTATCCTCCTCACTATAGAGAAGACGTCACCTGTAGTCACAAATATCATTGTATATTCTCCTCACTATAGAGAAGACGTCTCCTGTAGTCACTGATATCATTGTGTATTCTCCTCACTATAGAGAAGATGTCACCTGTAATCACTGATATCATTGTACATTCTCCTCACTATAGAGAAGACGTCACCTGTAATCACTGATATCATTGTGTATTCTCCTCACTATAGAGATGACGTCACCTGTAGTCACTGATATCAGTGTATCCTCCTCACTATAGAGAAGACGTCACCTGTAATCACTGATATCATTGTGTATTCTCCTCACTATAGAGAAGACGTCACCTGTAATCAATGATATCATTGTGTATTCTCCTCACTATAGAGAAGACATCACCTGTAATCACTGATATCATTGTGTATTCTCCTCTCTATAGAGAAGACGTCACCTGTAATCACTGATATCATTGTGTATTCTCCTCACTATAGAGAAGACGTCACCTGTAATCACTGATATCATTGTGTATTCTCCTCACTATAGAGAAGATGTCACCTGTAGTCACTGATATCATTGTACATTCTCCTCACTATAGAGAAGACGTCACCTGTAGTCACTGATATCATTGTGTATTCTCCTCACTATAGAGAAGACGTCACCTGTAGTCACTGATATCATTGTGTATTCTCCTCACTATAGAGAAGACGTCACCTGTAGTCACTGATATCATTGTGTATTCTCCTCACTATAGAGAAGACGTCACCTGTAGTCACTGATATCATTCTGTATCCTCCTCACTATAGAGAAGACGTCACCTGTAATCACTGATATCAGTGTATTGTCCTCACTATAGAGAAGACGTCACCTGTAGTCACTGATATCATTGTATATTCTCCTCACTATAGAGAAGATGTCACCTGTAGTCACTGATATCATTGTGTATTCTCCTCACTATAGAGAAGACGTCATCTGTAGTTACTGATATCATTGTGTATTCTCCTCACTATAGAGAAGACGTCATCTGTAGTTACTGATATCATTGTGTATTCTCCTCACTATAGAGAAGACGTCACCTATAGTCACTGATATCATTGTGTATTCTCCTCACTATAGAGAAGACGTCACCTGTAGTCACTGATATCATTGTGTATTCTCCTCACTATAGAGAAGACATCACCTGTAGTCACTGATATCATTGTATATTCTCCTCACTATAGAGAAGACGTCTCCTTTAGTCACTGATATCATTGTGTATTCTCCTCACTATAGAGTAGACGTCACCTGTAGTCACTGATATCATTCTGTATCCTCCTCACTATAGAGAAGACGTCACCTGTAGTCACTGATATCAATGTGTATTCTCCTCACTATAGAGAAGACGTCACCTGTAGTCACTGATATCATTCTGTATCCTCCTCACTATAGAGAAGACGTCACCTGTAGTCACTGATATCATTGTGTATTCTCCTCACTAGAGAGAAGACGTCACCTGTAATCACTGATATCATTGTGTATTCTCCTCACTATAGAGAAGATGTCACCTGTAGTCACTGATATTGTGTATTCTCCTCACTATAGAGTAGACGTCACCTGTAGTCACTGATATCATTCTGTATCCTCCTCACTATAGAGAAGACGTCACCTATAGTCACTGATATCATTGTGTATTCTCCTCACTATAGAGAAGATGTCACCTGTAGTCACTGATATCATTGTACATTCTCCTCACTATAGAGAAGACGTCACCTGTAGTCACTGATATCATTCTGTATCCTCCTCACTATAGAGAAGACGTCACCTGTAATCACTGATATCATTATGTATTGTCCTCACTATAGAGAAGATGTCACCTGTAGTCACTGATATCATTGTACATTCTCCTTACTATAGAGAAGACGTCACCTGTAGTCACTGATATTGTGTATTCTCCTCACTATAGAGAAGACGTCACCTGTAATCACTGATATCATTGTGTATTCTCCTCACTATAGAGTAGACGTCACCTGTAGTCACTTATATCAATGTGTATTCTCCTCACTATAGAGAAGACGTCACCTGTAATCACTCATATCATTGTGTATTCTCCTCACTATAGAGAAGACGTCACCTGTAATCACTGATATCATTGTGTATCCTCCTCACTATAGAGAAGACGTCACCTGTAGTCACTTATATCAATGTGTATTCTCCTCACTATAGAGAAGACGTCACCTGTAGTCACTGATATCATTCTGTATCCTCCTCACTATAGAGAAGATGTCACCTGTAGTCACTGATATCATTGTGTATTCTCCTCACTATAGAGAAGACGTCACCTGTAATCACTGATATCATTGTGTATTCTCCTCACTATAGAGAAGACGTCACCTGTAATCACTGATATCATTGTGTATTCTCCTCACTATAGAGAAGACGTCACCTGTAGTCACTGATATCATTGTGTATTCTCCTCACTATAGAGAAGACATCACCTGTAGTCACTGATATCATTGTATATTCTCCTCACTATAGAGAAGACGTCTCCTGTAGTCACTGATATCATTGTGTAATTGTGTATTCTCCTCACTATAGAGTAGACGTCACCTGTAGTCACTGATATCAATGTGCATTCTCCTCACTATAGAGAAGACGTCACCTGTAGTCACTGATATCATTGTGTAATTGTGTATTCTCCTCACTATAGAGTAGACGTCACCTGTAGTCACTGATATCAATGTGTATTCTCCTCACTATAGAGAAGACGTCACCTGTAGTCACTGATATCATTCTGTATCCTCCTCACTATAGAGAAGACCTCACCTGTAATCACTGATATCATTGTGTATTCTCCTCACTATAGAGAAGATGTCACCTGTAGTCACTGATATCTTCTCTATAGTGAGGAGAATACACAATGATATTAGTGACTACAGGTGACGTCTTCTCTATAGTGAGGAGAATGTACAATGATATCAGTGACTACAGGTGACATCTTCTCTATAGTGAGGAGAATACACAATGATGTCACCTGTAGTCACTGATATCATTGTACATTCTCCTCACTATAGAGAAGACGTCACCTGTAGTCACTAATATCATTGTGTATTCTCCTCACTATAGAGAAGACGTCACCTGTAATCACTGATATCATTGTGTATTCTCACTATAGAGAAGACGTCACCTGTAGTCACTGATATCATTGTGTATTCTCCTCACTATAGAGTAGACGTCACCTGTAGTCACTGATATCATTGTGTATTCTCCTCACTATAGAGAAGACGTCACCTGTAGTCACTGATATCATTGTGTATTCTCCTCACTATAGAGAAGACATCACCTGTAGTCACTGATATCATTGTATATTCTCCTCACTATAGAGAAGACGTCTCCTGTAGTCACTGATATCATTGTGTATTCTCCTCACTATAGAGAAGACGTCACCTGTAATCACTGATATCATTGTGTATTGTCCTCACTATAGAGAAGATGTCACCTGTAGTCACTGATATCATTGTACATTCTCCTTACTATAGAGAAGACGTCACCTGTAATCACTGATATCATTGTGTATTGTCCTCACTATAGAGAAGATGTCACCTGTAGTCACTGATATCATTGTACATTCTCCTTACTATAGAGAATACGTCACCTGTAGTCACTGATATCATTGTGTATTCTCCTCACTATAGAGAAGACGTCACCTGTAATCACTCATATCATTGTGTATTCTCCTCACTATAGAGAAGATGTCATCTGTAGTCACTGATATCATTGTGTATTCTTCTCACTACAGAGAAGACGTCACCTGTAGTCACTGATATCATTGTGTATTCTCCTCTCTACAGAGAAGACGTCACCTGTAGTCACTGATATCATTGTGTATTCTCCTCTCTACAGAGAAGACGTCACCTGTAGTCACTGATATCATTGTGTATTCTCCTCACTATAGAAAAGACGTCACCTGTAGTCACTGATATCATTGTGTATTCTCCTCACTATAGAGTAGACGTCACCTGTAGTCACTGATATCATTCTGTATCCTCCTCACTATAGAGAAGATGTCACCTGTAGTCACTGATATCATTGTGTATTCTCCTCACTATAGAGAAGACGTCACCTGTAGTCACTGATATCATTGTACATTCTCCTCACTATAGAGAAGACATCACCTGTAGTCACTGATATCATTGTACATTCTCCTCACTATAGAGAAGACGTCACCTGTAGTCACTGATATCATTGTGTATTCTCCTCACTATAGAGAAGACGTCACCTGTAGTCACTGATATCATTGTATATTCTCCTCACTATAGAGAAGATGTCACCTGTAGTCACTGATATCATTGTGTATTCTCCTCACTATAGAGAAGACGTCACCTGTAATCACTGATATCATTGTGTATTCTCCTCACTATAGAGTAGACGTCACCTGTAGTCACTGATATCATTGTGTATTCTCCTCACTATAGAGAAGACATCACCTGTAGTCACTGATATCATTGTATATTCTCCTCACTATAGAGAAGACGTCACCTGTAGTCACTGATATCATTGTGTATTCTCCTCACTATAGAGAAGACGTCACCTGTAATCACTGATATCATTGTGTATTCTCCTCACTATAGAGTAGACGTCACCTGTAGTCACTGATATCATTGTGTATTCTCCTCACTATAGAGAAGACATCACCTGTAGTCACTGATATCATTGTATATTCTCCTCACTATAGAGAAGACGTCTCCTGTAGTCACTGATATCATTGTGTAATTGTGTATTCTCCTCACTATAGAGAAGACGTCACCTGTAGTCACTGATATCATTGTACATTCTCCTCACTATAGAGAAGACGTCACCTGTAGTCACTAATATCATTGTGTATTCTCCTCACTATAGAGAAGACGTCACCTGTAATCACTGATATCATTGTGTATTCTCACTATAGAGAAGATGTCACCTGTAGTCACTGATATCATTGTGTATTCTCCTCACTATAGAGTGGACGTCACCTGTAGTCACTGATATCATTGTATATTCTCCTCACTATAGAGAAAACGTCACCTGTAGTCACTGATATCATTGTATATTCTCCTCACTATAGAGAAGACGTCTCCTGTAGTCACTGATATCATTGTGTATTCTCCTCACTATAGAGTAGACGTCACCTGTAGTCACTGATATCATTCTGTATCCTCCTCACTATAGAGAAGACGTCACCTGTAATCACTGATATCATTGTGTATTCTCACTATAGAGAAGATGTCACCTGTAGTCACTGATATGATTGTACATTCTCCTCACTATAGAGAAGACGTCACCTGTAGTCACTGATATCATTGTGTATTCTCCTCACTATAGAGACGACGTCACCTGTAGTCACTGATATCATTGTGTATTCTCCTCACTATAGAGAACACGTCACCTGTAGTCACTGATATCATTGTGTATTCTCCTCACTATAGAGAAGACATCACCTGTAGTCACTGATATCATTGTATATTCTCCTCACTATAGAGGAGACGTCTCCTTTAGTCACTGATATCATTGTGTATTCTCCTCACTATAGAGTAGACGTCACCTGTAGTCACTGATATCATTCTGTATCCTCCTCACTATAGAGAAGACGTCACCTGTAGTCACTGATATCAATGTGTATTCTCCTCACTAGAGAGAAGACGTCACCTGTAGTCACTGATATCATTGTGTATTCTCCTCACTATAGAGAAGACGTCACCTGTAGTCACTGATATCATTCTGTATCCTCCTCACTATAGAGAAGACGTCACCTGTAGTCACTGATATCATTGTGTATTCTCCTCACTAGAGAGAAGACGTCACCTGTAATCACTGATATCAATGTGTATTCTCCTCACTATAGAGAAGATGTCACCTTTAGTCACTGATATCATTGTGTATTCTCCTCACTATAGAGTAGACGTCACCTGTAGTCACTGATATCATTGTACATTCTCCTCACTATAGAGAAGATGTCACCTGTAGTCACTGATATCATTGTACATTCTCCTCACTATAGAGAAGACGTCACCTGTAGTCACTGATATCATTGTGTATTCTCCTCACTATAGAGAAGACGTCACCTGTAATCACTCATATCATTGTGTATTCTCCTCACTATAGAGAAGATGTCACCTGTAGTCACTGATATCATTGTGTATTCTTCTCACTATAGAGTAGACGTCACCTGTAGTCACTGATATCATTGTGTATTCTCCTCTCTACAGAGAAGACGTCACCTGTAGTCACTGATATCATTGTGTATTCTCCTCACTATAGAAAAAACGTCACCTGTAGTCACTGATATCATTGTGTATTCTCCTCACTATAGAGTAGACGTCACCTGTAGTCACTGATATCATTGTACATTCTCCTCACTATAGAGAAGACGTCACCTGTAGTCACTGATATCAATGTGTATTCTCCTCACTATAGAGAAGACGTCTCCTGTAGTCACTGATATCATTGTGTATTCTCCTCACTATAGAAAAAACGTCACCTGTAGTCACTGATATTGTGTATTCTCCTCACTATAGAGAAGACATCACCTGTAGTCACTGATATCATTGTGTATTCTCCTCACTATAGAGAAGACGTCACCTGTAGTCACTGATATCATTCTGTATCCTCCTCACTATAGAGAAGATGTCACCTGTAGTCACTGATATCATTGTACATTCTCCTCACTATAGAGAAGACGTCACCTGTAGTCACTGATATCATTCTGTATCCTTCTCACTATAGAGAAGACGTCACCTGTAATCACTGATATCATTGTGTATTGTCCTCACTATAGAGAAGATGTTACCTGTAGTAACTGATATCATTGTACATTCTCCTCACTATAGAGAAGACGTCACCTGTAGTCACTGATATCATTGTGTATTCTCCTCACTATAGAGAAGACGTCACCTGTAGTCACTGATATCATTGTATATTCTCCTCACTATAGAGAAGATGTCACCTGTAGTCACTGATATCATTGTACATTCTCCTTACTATAGAGAAGACGTCACCTGTAGTCACTGATATCATTGTGTATTCTCCTCACTATAAAGACGTCACCTGTAATCACTGATATCATTGTGTATTCTCCTCACTATAGAGAAGATGTCACCTGTAGTCACTGATATCATTGTGTATTCTCCTCACTATAGAGAAGACGTCACCTGTAGTCACTGATATCATTCTGTATCCTCCTCACTATAGAGAAGACGTCACCTGTAGTCACTGATATCATTGTACATTCTCCTCACTATAGAGAAGACGTCCCCTGTAGTCACTGATATCATTCTGTATCCTCCTCACTATAGAAAAGACGTCACCTGTAGTCACTGATATCATTGTATATTCTCCTCACTATAGAGAAGATGTCACCTGTAGTCACTCATATCATTGTGTATTCTCCTCACTATAGAGAAGACGTCACCTGTAATCACTGATATCATTGTGTATTCTCCTCACTATAGAGAAGACGTCACCTGTAGTCACTGATATCATTATGTATTCTCCTCACTATAGAGAAGACGTCAACTGTAGTCACTGATATCATTGTGTATTCTCCTCACTATAGAGAAGACGTCACCTGTAGTCACTGATATCATTGTGTATTCTCCTCACTATAGAGTAGACGTCACCTGTAGTCACTGATATCATTCTGTATCCTCCTCACTTTAGAGAAGACGTCACCTGTAGTCACTGATATCAATGTGTATTCTTCTCACTATAGAGAAGACGTCACCTGTAATCACTGATATCATTGTGTATTCTCCTCACTATAGAGAAGACGTCACCTGTAGTCACTGATATCATTGTGTATTCTCCTCACTATAGAGAAGACGTCACCTGTAGTCACTGATATCATTGTACATTCTCCTCTCTATGTCCTATCAGAGCTGTAGTCACTTGTAGTTTCACTGACCTAACTGTAGAACTGACAACTCCCAGCATAACCTCACCACTGCTCAAAGGGGTACTCTACTGGAAAAAAAAAAATTTAATCAGCTGGTGCTACAAACTTAAACAGATTTGTAAATTACTTCTATTTAAAAATCTTAATCCTTCCAGTACTTATTAGCTGCTGTATAAGCTATTCACAGGAAGTTATTTTCTTTTTCAATTTCTTTTCTGTCTGACCACTGTGCTGACACCTCTGTCCATGTCAAGAACTGTCCATAGTAGGAGAAAATCCCCATAGCAAACATATCATGCTCTGGACAGTTCCTGACATGGACAGATGTGTCAGCAAATAGCACTGTGGTTAGACTGGAAAGAATTACACAACTTCCTGTGGAGCATACACCAGCTTATAAGTACTGTAAGTATTAAGATTTTAAATAGAAGTAATTTAAAAATCTGTTTAACTTTCTGGCACCAGTTGATATAAAAGTAAATGTTTTCCAGTGGAGTACCCCTTTAAGTAAATCTGGGAGCTGTATATTTAAATGGTGAAAACTTCTTTAACACTTTCCCATTCTGTGGCAACTGGTATATCTGATTATTATACTGGAATTTCTCACAATGCGCTACAACAGTGGTGTCTGTCACAACAGGCTAAAAACTTACTGGGGGGAGGGGGTAGGTATGGGGGTGACACCATTTTCTACCGCACCGGGTGACACCAACCCTAGCAACGCCTCTGTAGACAGTGATGTAGCTATAGAGGTTACAACGGTCGCCATTGTGACCGGGCCCCTTTGCCACATTAATATGATGGGCGGCGCCGCCATCATGTGAATAAATAAGTATGATAGCCGCTGCCACCAGACCTGTCCGCCCGGCAGCAGCAGAGTCACCATGAGGACCTGGCGTAGGAGAGGACAGCGCGACTGCCTTGATTGGAGGAGGAGCAGAGCACATAAGGCGTGAAGTCCAGGAAGCCATGTCCTTCTCTTTCTGCAGTGTAGCAGGTCTCTGCCCGTCAATCCACCTGATCAGCCTGCAGGTCGCCTGACAACCCCGCTATCCCGCCTGACGACCCCGCTTTCCCACCTGACGATGCCACTATCCCGCCTGACGACCCCGCTATCCCGCCTGACAACCCTGCTATCCCACCTGACGACCCCGCTATCCCACCTGACGACCCCGCTATCCCACCTGACGATGCCACTATCCCGCCTGACAACCCCGCTATCCCGCCTGACGACCCCGCTATCCCACCTGACGACCCCGCTATCCCGCCTGACGACGCCACTATTCCGCCTGACGACCCCGCTATCCCGCCTGACGACCCCGCTATCCCGCCTGACATCCCTGCTATCCCGCCTGATGATGCCACTATCCCGCCTGACGACCACGCTCTCCCACCTGACGACCCCGCTATCCCGCCTGACGACCACGCTCTCCCACCTGACGACCCCGCTATCCCGCCTGACGACCCCGCTATCCCGCCTGACGACCCCGCTATCCCGCCTGACGACCCCGCTATCCCGCCTGACGACGCCGCTATCCCGCCTGACGACCCCGCTATCCCGCCTGACGACGCCGCTATCCCGCCTGACGACGCCGCTATCCCGCCTGACGACCCCGCTATCCCGCCTGACGACCCCGCTATCCCGCCTGACGACCCCGCTATCCCGCCTGACGACGCCGCTATCCCGCCTGACGACGCCACTATCCCGCCTGACGACGCCACTATCCCGCCTGACGACGCCACTATCCCGCCTGACGATGCCACTATCCCGCCTGACGACCCCGCTATCCCGCCTGACGATGCCACTATCCCGCCTGACGATGCCACTATCCCGCCTGACGATGCCACTATCCCGCCTCACGACCCCGCTATCCCGCCTCACGACCCCGCTATCCCGCCTCACGACCCCGCTATCCCGCCTCACGACCCCGCTATCCCGCCTGACGACCCCGCTATCCCGCCTGACGATGCCACTATCCCGCCTGACGACCCAGCTATCCCGCCTGACGATGCCACTATCCCGCCTGACGACCCCGCTATCCCGCCTGACGACCCCGCTATCCCGCCTGACGACCCCGCTATCCCGCCTGACGACCCCGCTATCCCGCCTGACGACCCCGCTATCCCGCCTGACGACCCCGCTATCCCGCCTGACGACCCCGCTATCCCGCCTGACGACCCCGCTATCCCACCTGAGGATGCCACTATCCCGCCTGACGACCCCGCTATCCCGCCTGACGACCCCGCTATCCCGCCTGACGACCCCGCTATCCCGCCTGACGACCCCGCTATCCCGCCTGACAATGCCACTATTCCGCCTGACGACCCAGCTATCCCGCCTGACGACGCCGCTATCCCGCCTGACGACGCCGCTATCCCGCCTGACGACGCCGCTATCCCGCCTGACGACGCCGCTATCCCGCCTGACGACGCCGCTATCCCGCCTGACGACGCCGCTATCCCGCCTGACGACCCCGCTATCCCGCCTGACGACCCCGCTATCCCGCCTGACGACCCCGCTATCCCGCCTGACGACCCCGCTATCCCGCCTGACGACCCCGCTATCCCGCCTGACGACCCCGCTATCCCGCCTGACGACCCCGCTATCCCGCCTGACGACCCCGCTATCCCGCCTGACGACCCCGCTATCCCGCCTGACGACCCCGCTATCCCGCCTGACGACCCCGCTATCCCGCCTGACGACCCCGCTATCCCGCCTGACGACCCCGCTATCCCGCCTGACGACCCCGCTATCCCGCCTGACGACCCCGCTATCCCGCCTGACGACCCCGCTATCCCGCCTGACGACCCCGCTATCCCGCCTGACGACCCCGCTATCCCGCCTGATGACCCCGCTATCCCGCCTGACGATCCCGTCTGACGACCCTGCTATCCCGCCTGACAACCTTATTATGCTGCAGAGCGCAGCGCCGTATATTTATTATTTATTATTATGCTGCAGAGCGCAGCGCCGTACATTTATTATTCATTATTATGCTGCAGAGCGCAGCGCCGTACACTTATTATTTATTATTATGCTGCAGAGCGCAGCGCCGTACACTTATTATTTATTATTATGTTGCAGAGCGCAGCGCCGTACACTTATTATTTATTATTATGCTGCAGAGCGCAGCGCCGTACACCTTTTATTCATTATTATGCTGCAGAGCGCAGCGCCGTACATTTATTATTTATTATTATGCTGCAGAGCGCAGCGCCGTACACTTAATTATTATGCTGCAGAGCGCAGCGCCGTACACTTATTATTTATTATTATGTTGCAGAGCGCAGCGCCGTACACTTATTTATTATTATGTTGCAGAGCGCAGCGCCGTACACTTATTATTTATTATTATGCTGCAGAGCGCAGCGCCATACACTTATTATTTATTATTATGCTGCAGAGCGCAGCGCCGTACACTTATTTATTATTATGTTGCAGAGCGCAGCGCCGTACACTTATTATTTATTATTATGCTGCAGAGCGCAGCGCCGTACATTTATTATTTATTATTATGCTGCAGAGCGCAGCGCCGTACACTTATTATTTATTATTATGCTGCAGAGCGCAGCGCCGTACACTTATTTATTATTATGCTGCAGAGCGCAGCGCCGTACACTTATTATTTATTTTTATGCTGCAGAGCGCAGCGCCGTACACTTATTATTTATTTTTATGCTGCAGAGCGCAGCGCCGTACACTTATTATTTATTATTATGCTGCAGAGCGCAGCGCCGTACACTTATTATTTATTATTATGCTTCAGAGCGCAGCGCCGTACACTTATTTATTATTATGCTGCAGAGCGCAGCGCCGTACACTTATTATTTATTATTATGTTGCAGAGCGCAGCGCCGTACACTTATTTATTATTATGCTGCAGAGCGCAGCGCCATACACCTTTTATTCATTATTATGTTGCAGAGCGCAGCGCCGTACACTTATTATTTATTATTGTGGTCGTTGCTACATGACTGATATGCGTACAACCCCAATACTAACCTAACAACCAACTGTAACCAATAATCTATCAACCTCAACTAAGCAGTCTGAAGTGTGCCATAACTGCGGCGTAAAGAATATGCCTGGAAAAGAGGGCAAAACCCGGATTTAAACAAACATTTGTTTATTGCGGATTACAACACAAGAGACTGGAATGCGCTAGCCATTTCTTTGCGAGGGTTAGGGAAATACTGCATGTAGCATCCGCATTTCCAACATCCTAATTTCATGATTACGTGGGCTGGGACCCCGTGCTTAGAATTGGCTGTAGCAGCGCCAATACGGAAGGAGTGACCGGATAATGAAGTCGGGACTCCTCCCAGCGACCCGACCGAAATGCGTAAATGTTTGATGAACTGAGAAGTAGTTAGCGGGTTGGACCTGAAATGGAGTAAAAGGTCGTCAGCTGATAGGTTAACACAGGCATTCAACAATTCACGGAGGACTGTGGCAGGACACCCTTTGTGCACGGTGGGGAAAACCGAACAACCACAGTTTGACCCGGTGACGAGGTCTTGGTCTGACTGAGGGACAGCTGGAAATGATCAGAGACATGTGACAGCTGACTGACCTTAGGAAAGGGCGCGTTAATGGTCCGAGCAGTACACTCATCCGGTCTGAGAAACCCATAATAGGCAAGGTACATGGCCGCTTTTAATGTGAGGCTATCACGGATACCCAATGGTGTGGGGTCTAACAAGTCGGACAACTGCCTGAACATGTTGCCTGAGATTGGTTGTCTGACTGGGCTGCGAGGGACTTCCTTCTCAAGGATGCCCTTCAGAGCGGACTTCACCAAGCGAGAAGAGAGTATAGAGTAACTACGGGTATTGGTCAAGGATAAATGGTGTTGGATACCGGCTAGATAACTCTTAAAAGTATTGTGGGATAAATGCAGTGTGGAATGGCAAAACCCGACATATGCTAATAGGAAGGGAACTGAAATCTTGTCGCCCTCGGCGTGCTTGGATCTGAATTTGGAAAACGAGTTCCACGCCGTACCATAAATTTTTGCGTATTTGCGGACAAGGCATCTGCTGCAATATACTGGACTCCTTCAACGTGAGCACATGTGAAAGTAAATGTATGTAGTAGGGACAGCCAAACTAACCGTCTAGCCAAGCTCATTTATCTATAACATAGCTGACCGTCTAACACCAGGACAGAGAGAGAGTATCCGAAGACGTGACGGGTGAGAATTGTATACGTGACTGGACCTAGACAAGTATGTGCCCGGTGACAAGAGCGAAACGTCATACAAGTACCTTAACAACCTAGAACACCCTGAAGAGCATCTTTAGGAACGAGACTACACGGAGAAAGGAGCGCATCGACAACGCAAGCAATCACAACCTGAAAGCGTATCAGGTTCATGAGGTGATTACTTGGACAACAATAATCAACTCTTTAAACCAGGACAGAGGGAAAGTATCCGAAGACGTGTCGGACGAGAATCGTATGCGTAACCGGGCCTAGACAAGTATGCGCCCGGTGACAAGTGCAAAACGTTATACAAGTATCATATCAACCTAGAACACCATGAAGCACATTTTTGGGACATGACTACACATAGAAAGGAGCGCATCGACAACGCAAGCAATCACAACCTGAAAGCGTGTCAAGTTCATGAGGTGATTACTTGGAGAACAATGTACGACACTTTAAACCAGAACAGAGGGAAAGTATGCGAAGACGTGTCGGACGAGAATCGTATGCGTAACCGGGTCTAGACGAGTATGCGCCCGGTGACAAATGCGAAACGTTAAACGAGTACCATATCAACCTAGAACACCATGAAGTACATTTTTGGGACATGACTACACAGAGAAAGGAGCGCATCGACAACACAAGCAATCACGACCTGAAAGCGTGTCAGGTTCATGAGGTGATTACTTGGACAACAATAAGAAACTCTTTAAACCAGGAGAGAGGGAAAGTATGCGAAGACGTGTCGGACGAGAATTATATGCGTAACTGAGTCTAGATAAGTGTGTGCCCAGTGGTAAGTGCGAAAGTTCATACGAGTACCATGACAACCCAAAACATCGTGAATTCCGTTTTTGAGAACGTGACTAAATCATAAAAGAGGTGCACCGACGACACAAGTAAACACAACCTGAAGACGTGTCGGGTTCATGAGGTGATTACTTGGATAATAAAACAAATCTTATCACCTATGTGTGGTGTTATTGCTGTTCTGAAGGCGTGTCAGTAACAACCGTGCAACGTACTCCCTGCAGGCGTGGCAGGCATGATGGGTATACATCACCTATGTGTGGCGTTATTGCTGTTCTGAAGGCGTGTCAGTAACAACCGTGCAACGTACTCCCTGCAGGCGTGGCAGGCATGATGGGTATACATCACCTATGTGTGGCGTTATTGCTGTTCTGAAGGCGTGTCAGTAACAACCGTGCAACGTACTCCCTGCAGGCGTGGCAGGCATGATGGGTATACATCACCTATGTGTGGCGTGTCAGTCATAACAATTATGCGACGTACCCTTTCTGTAACATGACAGGCTTAACAGGTAAATACCAACTATGCGGAATGCGAGTGTCGTTCAGAAGGCATGTCAGTACCAACGATAATGAGACATACCCCGTCTGCAAGGTTTACTGGGTCAGCCCCGCCTGTGCGTCGTGTAATAGTCGTTCTGAATATGTGTGAGCAGCGACAACTGCTATGTATCACCCTGCCTATATAAAAATGCGTGCAGAACGACTACGTGTGAAACTGTCGTGAACCGCTAAGCATGGCTGTACCACAAACTTGATGAACCTATACTCGGGCCAACCATAAACGCGTATAGACCACCAGTGAATGCCTGAAGTTAACCACGACCTGATGGCAGAGAATATGCCGGCAAGTAGTAACTATTATAACCACATACCTGCGTACGGGGCCACACCCCATGTGCTGTATGAGCATGTGCGCTGCACAAAACTGCTGGCGTACGAACTTCACAAATAGCGCAAGTGCATGTACAGAACACATGCCACGAGTGCACACGCAGCCTGATTCCCGCGTGCACCCAAGTAATATAACCCTACAAACACGCGTGATACAGGTCCTGCGAGCGGGTGTGCAGCACGAACCTTATGAGTGCATACTCAGTAGTAATCCTATGAGCGTGGGCCATGTAATACTATAAACGTGCGTACAGTGTGACTCGTATGAGCGTGTACAAAGTATGAATCCTATGAGTGTGTACAACATGACTCCTACAAGAGTGTGTGTAGTATGAACCCTGCAGGCGAGTACAAGCGTGTATACCACGTAAACCTACGAGCAAGTGTACAGAATGGATGCTACATTGGTATGCACTGCATGAACTTTATGAATTATGCGAGCGAGTGTACCGTATAAAAGCTACCGCGAATGTGCTGGATAATCCTAACGCGTGTAAGTAAGAATCCAACAAGCGTGTATACAGGATATCCTACCAGTGTGTACTGTGTACGGCATGAATCTTATAAGTGTGTACGCAGCATAATGCTACAAGTATGTACAAGCGTGTGTATAGAGTAAATGCTACAAGCATGCACCCCCCAACTATGCGCAAGTGTGAGTGCAGTATGAATGCTACAAGCAAGCGTACAGCATGAATCCTAAGGGTGAATGTACAATATAATCCTACAAGCGAGTGCACAGTATGAAACCTGTAGGCAAGTAACCGGTATAAACACTACAAGTGTGTACTGTATGAATCTTACAGGCGTGTGTGCAGTATAAACCTTACAAAGGGGGTGTACAGTATGACCCTAAAAGCGTGTGTACGGTATAAAACTACAAGCGCGTAGAGAACGAATGAACCCTATAAGCGTGTGTGGCGTATAAATGTTACCGGCATGAATCCTACCAACGTGTATGGGTACCAGGATGTGTACAGCATGAACCCTACGGCATGATTCCTATAAGTGAGAATCGTAGTTTCACAACAGCTGGAGGCACACCGCCCGGAAACACAGAAATATAAATAAATGAAAAGTAAACTGTGAGGAAGTTAGTTAAGAGACAAAGGTTAGAAGTGAGCGCAGCTGTTGGTGTAGCGAGCCTTAGACTGACCAGATTGGCAGCTGTGGGGGTGAAGCATAAGGCCACAGGGTGGGGCGGAGCGGTGAGTCCGATTGAGTGTAAAGGTGTGCGAGTCTCGGTATACGGGAGACACATATAGATCCTCCCCGCAGCACAGAACTACAAAATGTGATAATGATATATATGTGCAGGAGACTGATCACATAGTGCGGTAATGATATATATGTGCAGGAGACTGATCATATAGTGCAGTAATGTTATACATGTGCAGGAGACTGATCACATAGTGCAGTAATGATATACATGTGCAGGAGACTGATCACATAGTGCGGTAATGTTATACATGTGCAGGAGACTGATCACATAGTGCAGTAATGATATACATGTGCAGGAGACTGATCATATAGTGCGGTAATGATATACATGTGCAGGAGACTGATCATATAGTGCAGTAATGATATACATGTGCAGGAGACTGATCACATAGTGCAGTAATGATATATATGTGCAGGAGACTGATCACATAGTGCGGTAATGATATACATGTGCAGGAGACTGATCATATAGTGCAGTAATGATATACATGTGCAGGAGACTGATCACATAGTGCGGTAATGATATACATGTGCAGGAGACTGATCATATAGTGCAGTAATGATATACATGTGCAGGAGACTGATCACATAGTGCAGTAATGATATACATGTGCAGGAGACTGATCACATAGTGCAGTAATGTTATACATGTGCAGGAGACTGATCATATAGTGCAGTAATGATATACATGTGCAGGAGACTGATCACATAGTGCAGTAATGTTATACATGTGCAGGAGACTGATCACATAGTGCAGTAATGATATACATGTGCAGGAGACTGATCACATAGTGCGGTAATGATATATATGTGCAGGAGACTGATCACATAGTGCAGTAATGTTATACATGTGCAGGAGACTGATCATATAGTGCAGTAATGATATACATGTGCAGGAGACTGATCACATAGTGCAGTAATGATATACATGTGCAGGAGACTGATCATATAGTGCAGTAATGATATACATGTGCAGGAGACTGATCATATAGTGCAGTAATGTTATACATGTGCAGGAGACTGATCATATAGTGCAGTAATGATATACATGTGCAGGAGACTGATCATATAGTGCGGTAATGATATACATGTGCAGGAGACTGATCATATAGTGCGGTAATGATATACATGTGCAGGAGACTGTTCATATAGTGCAGTAATGATATACATGTGCAGGAGACTGATCATATAGTGCAGTAATGATATACATGTGCAGGAGACTGATCACATAGTGCAGTAATGATATACATGTGCAGGAGACTGATCACATAGTGCAGTAATGATATACATGTGCAGGAGACTGTTCACATAATAAAGTAATCGTATACATGCGCAGGAGACTGTTCATATAGTGCAGTAATGATATACATGTGCAGGAGACTGTTCACATAGTGCAGTAATGATATACATGTGCAGGAGACTGATCACATAGTGCAGTAATGATATACATGTGCAGGAGACTGATCATATAGTGCAGTAATGATATACATGTGCAGGAGACTGATCATATAGTGCAGTAATGATATACATGTGCAGGAGACTGATCATATAGTGCAGTAATGATATACATGTGCAGGAGACTGATCACATAGTGCAGTAATGATATACATGTGCAGGAGACTGATCACATAGTGCAGTAATGATATACATGTGCAGGAGACTGATCACATAGTGCGGTAATGATATACATGTGCAGGAGACTGATCACATAGTGCGGTAATGATATACATGTGCAGGAGACTGATCACATAGTGCAGTAATGATATACATGTGCAGGAGACTGATCACATAGTGCAGTAATGATATACATGTGCAGGAGACTGATCACATAGTGCAGTAATGATATACATGTGCAGGAGACTGATCATATAGTGCAGTAATGATATACATGTGCAGGAGACTGATCACATAGTGCAGTAATGATATACATGTGCAGGAGACTGATCACATAGTGCGGTAATGATATACATGTGCAGGAGACTGATCACATAGTGCAGTAATGATATACATGTGCAGGAGACTGATCATATAGTGCAGTAATGATATACATGTGCAGGAGACTGATCACATAGTGCAGTAATGATATACATGTGCAGGAGACTGATGACATAGTGCAGTAATGATATACATGTGCAGGAGACTGATCACATAGTGCAGTAATGATATACATGTGCAGGAGACTGATGACATAGTGCGGTAATGATATACATGTGCAGGAGACTGATCACATAGTGCAGTAATGATATACATGTGCAGGAGACTGATCACATAGTGCAGTAATGATATACATGTGCAGGAGACTGATCATATAGTGCAGTAATGATATACATGTGCAGGAGACTGATCATATAGTGCAGTAATGATATACATGTGCAGGAGACTGATCACATAGTGCGGTAATGATATACATGTGCAGGAGACTGATCATATAGTGCAGTAATGATATACATGTGCAGGAGACTGATCACATAGTGCAGTAATGATATACATGTGCAGGAGACTGATCACATAGTGCAGTAATGATATACATGTGCAGGAGACTGTTACATAGTGCAGTAATGATATACATGTGCAGGAGACTGATCATATAGTGCAGTAATGATATACATGTGCAGGAGACTGATCATATAGTGCAGTAATGATATACATGTGCAGGAGACTGATCATATAGTGCAGTAATGATATACATGTGCAGGAGACTGATCATATAGTGCAGTAATGATATACATGTGCAGGAGACTGATCACATAGTGCAGTAATGATATACATGTGCAGGAGACTGATCACATAGTGCAGTAATGATATACATGTGCAGGAGACTGATCACATAGTGCAGTAATGATATACATGTGCAGGAGACTGATCACATAGTGCAGTAATGATATACATGTGCAGGAGACTGATCATATAGTGCAGTAATGATATACATGTGCAGGAGACTGATCACATAGTGCAGTAATGATATACATGTGCAGGAGACTGATCACATAGTGCAGTAATGATATACATGTGCAGGAGACTGATCATATAGTGCGGTAATGATATACATGTGCAGGAGACTGATCACATAGTGCGGTAATGATATACATGTGCAGGAGACTGTTCATATAGTGCAGTAATGATATACATGTGCAGGAGACTGATCACATAGTGCAGTAATGATATACATGTGCAGGAGACTGATCACATAGTGCGGTAATGATATACATGTACAGGAGACTGATCATATAGTGCAGTAATGATATACATGTGCAGGAGACTGATCACATAGTGCGGTAATGATATACATGTGCAGGAGACTGATCACATAGTGCAGTAATGATATACATGTGCAGGAGACTGATCACATAGTGCAGTAATGATATACATGTGCAGGAGACTGATCACATAGTGCAGTAATGATATACATGTGGAGGAGACTGATCACATAGTGCAGTAATGATATACATGTGCAGGAGACTGATCACATAGTGCAGTAATGATATACATGTGCAGGAGACTGATCATATAGTGCAGTAATGATATACATGTGCAGGAGACTGATCACATAGTGCAGTAATGATATACATGTGCAGGAGACTGTTCGCATAACAAAGTAATCATATACAGCCGAAAACCGTATAAATGCTACCGGCGAATGCCGATATATAATACAATAACCTGGGGCCGGGCTGACCAAGGGTTTCCCTGAGTTCCGTCTCACCTCCGGAGTCCGGGAACCGCCAGCGTTACCCCCGGTCAGCCACGGCCACTTACCCCCACCATGCCGGCTGAAGCGAGGTTCCTGTCAGCTGACTCGTGCAGTCAGCTGACCGGTGGGAACGTGACTCCACCTCCTGCCGACATCACGTGACAAACCCTCAAGCGAAGAACCCACAGCATCAATGAAGGGGGGAGAGCCGTGGGTTTTATAGTCATCCCGCTCCTCCCACAATTACAGGCCAGCTGCGCAGGCCTTTCCATTTATGCTGCAGAGCGCAGCGCCGTACACTTATTATTTATTATTATGCTGCAGAGCGCAGCGCCGTACACTTATTATTTATTATTATGCTGCAGAGCGCAGCGCCGTACACTTATTATTTATTATTATGCTGCAGAGCGCAGCGCCGTACACCTTTTATTCGTTATTATGCTGCAGAGCGCAGCGCCGTACACTTATTATTTATTATTATGCTGCAGAGCGCAGCGCCGTACACTTATTATTTATTATTATGCTGCAGAGCGCAGCGCCGTACACTTATTATTTATTATTATGCTGCAGAGCGCAGCGCCGTACACTTATTATTTATTATTATGCTGCAGAGCGCAGCGCCGTACACTTATTATTTATTATTATGCTGCAGAGCGCAGCGCCGTACACTTATTATTTATTATTATGCTGCAGAGCGCAGCGCCGTACACTTATTATTTATTATTATGCTGCAGAGCGCAGCGCCGTACACTTATTATTTATTATTATGCTGCAGAGCGCAGCGCCGTACACTTATTATTTATTATTATGCTGCAGAGCGCAGCGCCGTACACTTATTATTTATTATTATGCTGCAGAGCGCAGCGCCGTACACCTTTTATTCGTTATTATGCTGCAGAGCGCAGCGCCGTACACTTATTATTTATTATTATGCTGCAGAGCGCAGCGCCGTACACTTATTATTTATTATTATGTTGCAGAGCGCAGCGCCGTACACTTATTATTTATTATTATGCTGCAGAGCGCAGCGCCGTACACTTATTATTTATTATTATGCTGCAGAGCGCAGCGCTGTACACTTATTATTTATTATTATGCTGCAGAGCGCAGCGCCGTACACTTATTATTTATTATTATGCTGCAGAGCGCAGCGCCGTACACTTATTATTTATTATTATGCTGCAGAGCGCAGCGCCGTACACTTATTATTTATTATTATGCTGCAGAGCGCAGCGCCGTACACTTATTATTTATTATTATGCTGCAGAGCGCAGCGCCGTACACTTATTATTTATTATTATGCTGCAGAGCGCAGCGCCGTACACTTATTATTTATTATTATGCTGCAGAGCGCAGCGCCGTACACCTTTTATTCGTTATTATGCTGCAGAGCGCAGCGCCGTACACTTATTATTTATTATTATGCTGCAGAGCGCAGCGCCGTACACTTATTATTCATTATTATGCTGCAGAGCGCAGCGCCGTACACCTTTTATTCGTTATTATGCTGCAGAGCGCAGCGCCGTACACTTATTATTTATTATTATGCTGCAGAGCGCAGCGCCGTACACTTATTATTTATTATTATGTTGCAGAGCGCAGCGCCGTACACTTATTATTTATTATTATGCTGCAGAGCGCAGCGCCGTACACTTATTATTTATTATTATGCTGCAGAGCGCAGCGCCGTACACTTATTATTTATTATTATGCTGCAGAGCGCAGCGCCGTAACCTTTTATTCATTATTATGCTGCAGAGCGCAGCGCCGTACACTTATTATTTATTATTATGCTGCAGAGCGCAGCGCCGTAACCTTTTATTCATTATTATGCTGCAGAGCGCAGCGCCGTACACCTTTTATTCATTATTATGCTGCAGAGCGCAGCGCCGTACACCTTTTATTCGTTATTATGCTGCAGAGCGCAGCGCCGTACACTTATTATTTATTATTATGCTGCAGAGCGCAGCGCCGTACACCTTTTATTCGTTATTATGCTGCAGAGCGCAGCGCCGTACACCTTTTATTCATTATTATGCTGCAGAGCGCAGCGCCGTACACCTTTTATTTATTATTATGCTGCAGAGCGCAGCGCCGTACACTTATTATTTATTATTATGCTGCAGAGCGCAGCGCCGTAACCTTTTATTCGTTATTATGCTGCAGAGCGCAGCGCCGTACACCTTTTATTCATTATTATGTTGCAGAGCGCAGCGCCGTACACCTTTTATTCGTTATTATGCTGCAGAGCGCAGCGCCGTACACTTATTATTTATTATGCTGCAGAGCGCAGCGCCGTACACTTATTATTTATTATGCTGCAGAGCGCAGCGCCGTACACCTTTTATTCATTATTATGCTGCAGAGCGCAGCGCCGTACACTTATTATTTATTATTATGCTGCAGAGCGCAGCGCTGTACACTTATTATTTTTTATTATGCTGCAGAGCGCAGCGCCGTACACTTATTATTTATTATTATGCTGCAGAGCGCAGCGCCGTACACTTATTATTTATTATTATGCTGCAGAGCGCAGCGCCGTACACCTTTTATTTATTATTATGCTGCAGAGCGCAGCGCCGTACACCTTTTATTCATTATTATGCTGCAGAGCGCAGCGCCGTACACTTATTATTTATTATTATGTTGCAGAGCGCAGCGCCGTACACTTATTATTTATTATTATGCTGCAGAGCGCAGCGCCGTACACTTATTATTTATTATTATGCTGCAGAGCGCAGCGCCGTACACCTTTTATTCATTATTATGCTGCAGAGCGCAGCGCCGTACACTTTTTATTCGTTATTATGTTGCAGAGCGCAGCGCCGTACACTTATTATTTATTATGTTGCAGAGCGCAGCGCCGTACACCTTTTATTTATTATTATGCTGCAGAGCGCAGCGCCGTACACCTTTTATTCGTTATTATGTTGCAGAGCGCAGCGCCGTACACTTATTATTTATTATTATGCTGCAGAGCGCAGCGCCGTACACTTATTATTTATTATGCTGCAGAGCGCAGCGCCGTACACCTTTTATTCATTATTATGCTGCAGAGCGCAGCGCCGTACACCTTTTATTTATTATTATGCTGCAGAGCGCAGCGCCGTACACTTATTATTTATTATGCTGCAGAGCGCAGCGCCGTACACCTTTTATTCGTTATTATGCTGCAGAGCGCAGCGCCGTACACCTTTTATTCATTATTATGCTGCAGAGCGCAGCGCCGTACACCTTTTATTCGTTATTATGCTGCAGAGCGCAGCGCCGTACACTTATTATTTATTATTATGCTGCAGAGCGCAGCGCCGTACACTTATTATTTATTATTATGCTGCAGAGCGCAGCGCGTACACCTTTTATTCATTATTATGCTGCAGAGCGCAGCGCCGTACACCTTTTATTTATTATTATGCTGCAGAGCGCAGCGCCGTACACCTTTTATTCGTTATTATGCTGCAGAGCGCAGCGCCGTACACTTATTATTTATTATTATGCTGCAGAGCGCAGCGCCGTACACTTATTATTCATTATTATGCTGCAGAGCGCAGCGCCGTACACCTTTTATTTATTATTATGCTGCAGAGCGCAGCGCCGTACACCTTTTATTCGTTATTATGCTGCAGAGCGCAGCGCCGTACACTTATTATTCATTATTATGCTGCAGAGCGCAGCGCCGTACACCTTTTATTCGTTATTATGCTGCAGAGCGCAGCGCCGTACACTTATTATTTATTATTATGCTGCAGAGCGCAGCGCCGTACACTTATTATTCATTATTATGCTGCAGAGCGCAGCGCCGTACACCTTTTAT
This sequence comes from Hyla sarda, assembly GCF_029499605.1. Taxonomy (NCBI): domain Eukaryota; kingdom Metazoa; phylum Chordata; class Amphibia; order Anura; family Hylidae; genus Hyla; species Hyla sarda. The sequence goes on along the minus strand of NW_026607759.1, from coordinate 59,735 downwards.
TTATTATTATGCTGCAGAGCGCAGCGCCGTACACCTTTTATTCGTTATTATGCTGCAGAGCGCAGCGCCGTACACTTATTATTCATTATTATGCTGCAGAGCGCAGCGCCGTACACCTTTTATTCGTTATTATGCTGCAGAGCGCAGCGCCGTACACTTATTATTTATTATTATGCTGCAGAGCGCAGCGCCGTACACTTATTATTCATTATTATGCTGCAGAGCGCAGTGCCGTACACTTATTATTTATTATTATGCTGCAGAGCGCAGCGCCGTACACTTATTATTCATTATTATGCTGCAGAGCGCAGCGCCGTACACCTTTTATTTATTATTATGCTGCAGAGCGCAGCGCCGTACACTTATTATTCATTATTATGCTGCAGAGCGCAGCGCCGTACACTTATTATTTATTATTATGCTGCAGAGCGCAGCGCCGTACACTTATTATTTATTATTATGCTGCAGAGCGCAGCGCCGTACACTTATTATTTATTATTATGCTGCAGAGCGCAGCGCCGTACACTTATTATTTATTATTATGCTGCAGAGCGCAGCGCCGTACACTTATTATTTATTATTATGCTGCAGAGCGCAGCGCCGTACACTTATTATTTATTATTATGCTGCAGAGCGCAGCGCCGTACACTTTTTATTCGTTATTATGTTGCAGAGCGCAGCGCCGTACACCTTTTATTTATTATTATGCTGCAGAGCGCAGCGCCGTACACTTATTATTTATTATTATGCTGCAGAGCGCAGCGCCGTACACTTTTTATTCGTTATTATGTTGCAGAGCGCAGCGCCGTACACTTATTATTCATTATTATGCTGCAGAGCGCAGCGCCGTACACTTATTATTTATTATGCTGCAGAGCGCAGCGCCGTACACTTATTATTTATTATTATGCTGCAGAGCGCAGCGCCGTACACTTATTATTTATTATTATGCTGCAGAGCGCAGCGCCGTACACTTATTATTTATTATTATGCTGCAGAGCGCAGCGCCGTACACCTTTTATTCGTTATTATGCTGCAGAGCGCAGCGCCGTACACTTATTATTTATTATTATGCTGCAGAGCGCAGCGCGTACACCTTTTATTCATTATTATGCTGCAGAGCGCAGCGCCGTACACCTTTTATTTATTATTATGCTGCAGAGCGCAGCGCCGTACACCTTTTATTCGTTATTATGCTGCAGAGCGCAGCGCCGTACACTTATTATTCATTATTATGCTGCAGAGCGCAGCGCCGTACACTTATTATTTATTATGCTGCAGAGCGCAGCGCCGTACACTTATTATTTATTATTATGCTGCAGAGCGCAGCGCCGTACACCTTTTATTTATTATTATGCTGCAGAGCGCAGCGCCGTACACCTTTTATTCGTTATTATGTTGCAGAGCGCAGCGCCGTACACTTTTTATTCGTTATTATGCTGCAGAGCGCAGCGCCGTACACCTTTTATTCGTTATTATGCTGCAGAGCGCAGCGCCGTACACTTATTATTTATTATTATGCTGCAGAGCGCAGCGCCGTACACTTATTATTTATTATTATGCTGCAGAGCGCAGCGCTGTACACTTATTATTTTTTATTATGCTGCAGAGCGCAGCGCCGTACACTTATTATTTATTATTATGCTGCAGAGCGCAGCGCCGTACACCTTTTATTCATTATTATGCTGCAGAGCGCAGCGCCGTACACCTTTTATTCATTATTATGCTGCAGAGCGCAGCGCCGTACACTTTTTATTCGTTATTATGCTGCAGAGCGCAGCGCCGTACACCTTTTATTCGTTATTATGCTGCAGAGCGCAGCGCCGTACACTTATTATTTATTATTATGCTGCAGAGCGCAGCGCCGTACACTTATTATTTATTATTATGCTGCAGAGCGCAGCGCTGTACACTTATTATTTATTATTATGCTGCAGAGCGCAGCGCCGTACACTTATTATTTATTATTATGCTGCAGAGCGCAGCGCCGTACACCTTTTATTTATTATTATGCTGCAGAGCGCAGCGCCGTACACCTTTTATTCATTATTATGCTGCAGAGCGCAGCGCCGTACACTTATTATTTATTATTATGCTGCAGAGCGCAGCGCCGTACACCTTTTATTCATTATTATGCTGCAGAGCGCAGCGCCGTACACTTATTATTTATTATTATGTTGCAGAGCGCAGCGCCGTACACTTATTATTTATTATTATGCTGCAGAGCGCAGCGCCGTACACTTATTATTTATTATTATGCTGCAGAGCGCAGCGCCGTACACCTTTTATTCATTATTATGCTGCAGAGCGCAGCGCCGTACACTTTTTATTCGTTATTATGTTGCAGAGCGCAGCGCCGTACACTTATTATTTATTATGTTGCAGAGCGCAGCGCCGTACACCTTTTATTTATTATTATGCTGCAGAGCGCAGCGCCGTACACCTTTTATTCGTTATTATGTTGCAGAGCGCAGCGCCGTACACTTATTATTTATTATTATGCTGCAGAGCGCAGCGCCGTACACTTATTATTTATTATGCTGCAGAGCGCAGCGCCGTACACCTTTTATTCATTATTATGCTGCAGAGCGCAGCGCCGTACACCTTTTATTTATTATTATGCTGCAGAGCGCAGCGCCGTACACCTTTTATTCATTATTATGCTGCAGAGCGCAGCGCCGTACACCTTTTATTCGTTATTATGCTGCAGAGCGCAGCGCCGTACACTTATTATTTATTATTATGCTGCAGAGCGCAGCGCCGTACACTTTTTATTCGTTATTATGCTGCAGAGCGCAGCGCCGTACACCTTTTATTCGTTATTATGCTGCAGAGCGCAGCGCCGTACACTTATTATTTATTATTATGCTGCAGAGCGCAGCGCCGTACACTTATTATTTATTATTATGCTGCAGAGCGCAGCGCCGTACACTTATTATTTATTATGCTGCAGAGCGCAGCGCCGTACACTTATTATTTATTATGCTGCAGAGCGCAGCGCCGTACACTTATTATTTATTATGCTGCAGAGCGCAGCGCCGTACACTTATTATTTATTATGTTGCAGAGCGCAGCGCCGTACACCTTTTATTTATTATTATGCTGCAGAGCGCAGCGCCGTACACCTTTTATTCGTTATTATGTTGCAGAGCGCAGCGCCGTACACTTATTATTTATTATTATGCTGCAGAGCGCAGCGCCGTACACTTATTATTTATTATGCTGCAGAGCGCAGCGCCGTACACTTATTATTTATTATTATGCTGCAGAGCGCAGCGCCGTACACCTTTTATTCATTATTATGCTGCAGAGCGCAGCGCCGTACACTTATTATTTATTATTATGCTGCAGAGCGCAGCGCCGTACACTTATTATTTATTATTATGTTGCAGAGCGCAGCGCCGTACACTTATTATTTATTATTATGTTGCAGAGCGCAGCGCCGTACACTTATTATTTATTATTATGCTGCAGAGCGCAGCGCCGTACACTTATTATTTATTATTATGCTGCAGAGCGCAGCGCCGTACACTTTTTATTCATTATTATGCTGCAGAGCGCAGCGCCGTACACCTTTTATTCGTTATTATGCTGCAGAGCGCAGCGCCGTACACTTATTATTTATTATTATGCTGCAGAGCGCAGCGCCGTACACTTATTATTTATTATTATGCTGCAGAGCGCAGCGCCGTACACTTATTATTTATTATGCTGCAGAGCGCAGCGCCGTACACTTATTATTTATTATGCTGCAGAGCGCAGCGCCGTACACTTATTATTTATTATGCTGCAGACCGCAGCGCCGTACACTTATTATTTATTATGCTGCAGAGCGCAGCGCCGTACACTTATTATTTATTATGCTGCAGAGCGCAGCGCCGTACACTTATTATTTATTATGCTGCAGACCGCAGCGCCGTACACCTTTTATTCGTTATTATGCTGCAGATGCAGACTATAGGGTCGGTCACGGGAAAATCCACAGCGTAAGAAATGCTGCTGATCCGTTATGTGTGACCCCACCCTAACAGTATATTTTAATAGTTCAAACATTAAAGGGGTACTCCGCCCCTAGACATCTTATTCTCTATCCAAAAGGATAGGGGATAAGATGTCTGATCGCGAGGGTCCCACCGCTGCTGGGGACCCCCGTGATCTCTGCTGCCCTCCCCCCCCCCCCCCCCCATGCTGTGATCACTGCACAGAGCAATGTGATGTCACGGCTCCGCCCCCTTAATGCAAGTCTATGGGAGGGGGCATGATGGCATAGACTTGTATTGAGGGGGCGGAGCCGTGACATCACGTTGCTCTGTGCAGTGATCACAGCGGGGCGCGGCAGCAGAGATCACGGGGGTCCCGTCACTGGATTTGGATAGGGAACAAGATGTCTAGGGGCGGAGTACCCCTTAAAAGCACGCGGCAACCCTACATATGTTTCTTTTTTTTTTATATAATCTTATTTAACCCCTTAAGGACCACAGTTTTTTTTATTTTTGCACTTTTTTCCTCCTCACCATCTAATAATCATTTACCACCTACAGACCCATGAGGGCTTGTTTTTTGCGCCACCAATTTTACTTTGTAATGACATCAATAATTTCACCACAAAATCTGCCAAAACTAGAAAAAAATATGTGGTAGCTTGGGAGGGTAGGTAGGGTGTAGCTGTGCAGTGATGAAAGGGTGTTGGATTAACCCTTAACTGTCGTGACGCCAGGGTGAGGGTTCCTCTCTGTGTATATATCCTTCCCAGGAACGATAGGGAGGAATAAAGGATTGTCCACAACCAGAATTTCAGTAAACTGAAGAGAATTTTACTGCAGATTTTATGCAGGTGGTTACAGACGACCGGACTTTAGGCTCCTCACAGGTTTGGTTGGGACCTTGTAGGGAATAAGCTTGAAGGATTTGTCTTACGCTCTTCCACTGGATTTAGGGGAATTGTTTAGGATTAGGAGGAGTTACATTGAGCTCACGGTTTTGTATACGGAACTTCTCTCTCTGCTAGTCCGGAACCCAAGAGAGCGAGGATAACTCCGCCCTTATATCTGAAGGGGCGGGCTCATAGCTTATTGGTCCCCCAGACCTGTCAGTCCTAATACAAAGCATTGTGCTACATCACATGACATGAGCACCTGACCTGGAAGGTCCTTAACCTTAGCAAAACAATATCATTATTAATCATGTGACCTAAGGTCCTGGAAGCAACATTTACACTATACAATATATAAAATATACATAAAACGAAAGAAGGAAGAGGCGACTGGGGGTCATCCCACTAAGAGCATCCTATCAGTGCGGAGGAACTCTGACTGTGGGGACTTCTTACACAAGGTACAGTACCGGGACACCACAAATAGATTTGTATTTTGCAGCTCCCGATTCTACGCTGAGCGCTTCTTGGTAAAAATGGTTCCTTATCTTTATTCTTTAGGTCCAAACGATTAAATTACGATTTGTGCAAAAAAATTTGGTTTAAAAATGTCCTCCCCAGACCCCTATAACTTTTTTATTTTTTCGTATACAGGGATGTGTGAGGGCTCATTTCTTTTGCGCCATGGTCTGTAGTTTTTATCGGTACCATAGGATACTACAACATGGAGGTAAGAAGGAATGGAGCACTCACCAGGTCTTCATCACACCCCTAGGGAATCACATGTTTAGGCGACATATATACAGGTGTGGGGGAGGGGAAAACCGAACACCAGGTATATCAAACAATAAAACCACAAGTGAAAACATATGATATATACATGTAGAAACTTCAGTCTCCTAAACATGTGACTCCCTCGGGGTCTGACGAAGCGCACAAGCGCAATAACGGACCGTCGCCCGTTCCTTTTCCCCCACCCAGCTCTCCCCACTTGTACGATAAAAACCAATAAAGAGTTGGCGTCTTCTATGAAGACCTGGTGAGTGCTCCATTCCTTCTTACCTCTAGGTTGTAGGAAATTTATTGTTATTATGTTTACATATTTTTATATGGAATTTGGGAAAAGGGGGGTTATTTAAAGTTTTAATATGAAAGGGTTAATGTGTGTTTTTTATGAACTTGTAGTAAACTATTTTTTACACTTTATTAGTCCCTTAGGGGACTTTTAGATTCCTCATGCAGGTCAATGTAGTTCCATAGAACTCTAGATCCGTGTGCCCTGCTCTCGGGGGGGCAATCCGCTCCACTGGACCACCAGGGACTGTTTAAAGGTCACATTAGATGCCACTCTCAGCTTTGACAGCGGCAATCTAAAGGGTTAATTGTGGGCCACAGCCATTGCCGTATGTCAGCTATTGACGAGGCCGGCGCGGGCTGGAGTCGGGAGCCTGCGCCATACACAGTTAACGGCACAGTATACACGTCCATGGTCATTAACAAGTAGAAATGGGGGGCTAGGGGAGGCAGGTCAGCAGTGTTTGCAGGGGTCCAGGTATGAGACCCCCGACCCCTATAACATCTGAGTTTATAGTAGAACAAGTGGTCGTCCATTATTACCTCCACTTCTCCGGATCCGTCATCCACCATCTTCTGCTGCGCCGCTATCTCAGGTTTAGCGTGCATGGAGACCGCGTCAAACTTCACCTGTTCTACCTTGGCTGCCGGAGAGAAAAATATATGTATCTATCCATGTATCTAAGCTGGACCCGGTGTATTGTGGAGTATCCCTCCTGAGATAGTACAGTGACATCATGTATCTAAGCTGTATCCTGGAGTATCCCTCCTGAGATATTACAGTGACATCATGTATCTAAGCTGTATCCTGGAGTATCCCACCTGAGATAGTACAGTGACATCATGTATCTAAGCTGTATCCTGGAGTATCCCTCCTGAGATATTACAGTGACATCATGTATCTAAGCTGTATCCTGGAGTATCCCACCTGAGATAGTACAGTGACATCATGTATCTAAGCTGTATCCTGTGTATTCTGGAGTATCCCACCTGAGATAGTACAGTGACATCATGTATCTAAGCTGTATCCTGGAGTATCCCTCCTGAGATATTACAGTGACATCATGTATCTAAGCTGTATCCTGTGTATTCTGGAGTAACCCACCTGAGATAGTACAGTGACATCATGTATCTAAGCTGTATCCTGTGTATTCTGGAGTATCCCACCTGAGATAGTACAGTGACATCATGTATCTAAGCTGTATCCTGTGTATTCTGGAGTATCCCACCTGAGATAGTACAGTGACATCATGTATCTAAGCTGTATCCTGGAGTATCCCTCCTCAGATATTACAGTGACATCATGTATCTAAGCTGTATCCTGGAGTATCCCTCCTGAGATATTACAGTGACATCATGTATCTAAGCTGTATCCTGTGTATTCTGGAGTAACCCACCTGAGATAGTACAGTGACATCATGTATCTAAGCTGTATCCTGTGTATTCTGGAGTATCCCACCTGAGATAGTACAGTGACATCATGTATCTAAGCTGTATCCTGTGTATTCTGGAGTATCCCACCTGAGATAGTACAGTGACATCATGTATCTAAGCTGTATCCTGGAGTATCCCTCCTCAGATATTACAGTGACATCATGTATCTAAGCTGTATCCTGGAGTATCCCTCCTGAGATATTACAGTGACATCATGTATCTAAGCTGTATCCTGTGTATTCTGGAGTAACCCACCTGAGATAGTACAGTGACATCATGTATCTAAGCTGTATCCTGGAGTATCCCTCCTGAGATATTACAGTGACATCATGTATCTAAGCTGTATCCTGGAGTATCCCACCTGAGATAGTACAGTGACATCATGTATCTAAGCTGTATCCTGGAGTATCCCTCCTGAGATATTACAGTGACATCATGTATCTAAGCTGTATCCTGGAGTATCCCACCTGAGATAGTACAGTGACATCATGTATCTAAGCTGTATCCTGTGTATTCTGGAGTATCCCACCTGAGATAGTACAGTGACATCATGTATCTAAGCTGTATCCTGGAGTATCCCTCCTGAGATATTACAGTGACATCATGTATCTAAGCTGTATCCTGTGTATTCTGGAGTAACCCACCTGAGATAGTACAGTGACATCATGTATCTAAGCTGTATCCTGTGTATTCTGGAGTATCCCACCTGAGATAGTACAGTGACATCATGTATCTAAGCTGTATCCTGTGTATTCTGGAGTATCCCACCTGAGATAGTACAGTGACATCATGTATCTAAGCTGTATCCTGGAGTATTCCTCCTCAGATATTACAGTGACATCATGTATCTAAGCTGTATCCTGGAGTATCCCTCCTGAGATATTACAGTGACATCATGTATCTAAGCTGTATCCTGTGTATTCTGGAGTAACCCACCTGAGATAGTACAGTGACATCATGTATCTAAGCTGTATCCTGGAGTATCCCTCCTGAGATATTACAGTGACATCATGTATCTAAGCTGTATCCTGGAGTATCCCACCTGAGATAGTACAGTGACATCATGTATCTAAGCTGTATCCTGGAGTATCCCTCCTGAGATATTACAGTGACATCATGTATCTAAGCTGTATCCTGGAGTATCCCACCTGAGATAGTACAGTGACATCATGTATCTAAGCTGTATCCTGTGTATTCTGGAGTATCCCACCTGAGATAGTACAGTGACATCATGTATCTAAGCTGTATCCTGGAGTATCCCTCCTGAGATATTACAGTGACATCATGTATCTAAGCTGTATCCTGTGTATTCTGGAGTAACCCACCTGAGATAGTACAGTGACATCATGTATCTAAGCTGTATCCTGGAGTATCCCTCCTGAGATATTACAGTGACATCATGTATCTAAGCTGTATCCTGGAGTATCCCACCTGAGATAGTACAGTGACATCATGTATCTAAGCTGTATCCTGGAGTATCCCTCCTGAGATATTACAGTGACATCATGTATCTAAGCTGTATCCTGGAGTATCCCACCTGAGATAGTACAGTGACATCATGTATCTAAGCTGTATCCTGTGTATTCTGGAGTATCCCACCTGAGATAGTACAGTGACATCATGTATCTAAGCTGTATCCTGGAGTATCCCTCCTGAGATATTACAGTGACATCATGTATCTAAGCTGTATCCTGTGTATTCTGGAGTAACCCACCTGAGATAGTACAGTGACATCATGTATCTAAGCTGTATCCTGTGTATTCTGGAGTATCCCACCTGAGATAGTACAGTGACATCATGTATCTAAGCTGTATCCTGTGTATTCTGGAGTATCCCACCTGAGATAGTACAGTGACATCATGTATCTAAGCTGTATCCTGGAGTATCCCTCCTCAGATATTACAGTGACATCATGTATCTAAGCTGTATCCTGGAGTATCCCTCCTGAGATATTACAGTGACATCATGTATCTAAGCTGTATCCTGTGTATTCTGGAGTAACCCACCTGAGATAGTACAGTGACATCATGTATCTAAGCTGTATCCTGGAGTATCCCACCTGAGATAGTACAGTGACATCATGTATCTAAGCTGTATCCTGGAGAATCCCTCCTGAGATATTACAGTGAAATCATGTATCTAAGCTGTATCCTGGAGTATCCCTCCTGAGATATTACAGTGACATCATGTATCTAAGCTGTATCCTGTGTATTCTGGGGTAACCCACCTGAGATAGTACAGTGACATCATGTATCTAAGCTGTATCCTGTGTATTCTGGAGTATCCCACCTGAGATAGTACAGTGACATCATGTATCTAAGCTGTATCCTGGAGTATCCCTCCTGAGATATTACAGTGACATCATGTATCTAAGCTGTATCCTGTGTATTGTGGAGTAACCCACCTGAGATAGTACAGTGACATCATGTATCTAAGCTGTATCCTGTGTATTCTGGAGTATCCCACCTGAGATAGTACAGTGACATCATGTATCTAAGCTGTATCCTGGAGTATCCCTCCTGAGATATTACAGTGACATCATGTATCTAAGCTGTATCCTGTGTATTCTGGAGTAACCCACCTGAGATAGTACAGTGACATCATGTATCTAAGCTGTATCCTGTGTATTCTGGAGTATCCCACCTGAGATAGTACAGTGACATCATGTATCTAAGCTGTATCCTGGAGTATCCCTCCTCAGATATTACAGTGACATCATGTATCTAAGCTGTATCCTGGAGTATCCCTCCTGAGATATTACAGTGACATCATGTATCTAAGCTGTATCCTGTGTATTCTGGAGTAACCCACCTGAGATAGTACAGTGACATCATGTATCTAAGCTGTATCCTGTGTATCCTGGAGTATCCCTCCTGAGATATTACAGTGACATCATGTATCTAAGCTGTATCCTGTGTATTCTGGAGTATCCCACCTGAGATAGTACAGTGACATCATGTATCTAAGCTGTATCCTGTGTATTCTGGAGTAACCCACCTGAGATAGTACAGTGACATCATGTATCTAAGCTGTATCCTGGAGTATCCCTCCTGAGATATTACAGTAATGACATCATGTATCTAAGCTGTATCCTGGAGTATCCCTCCTGAGATATTACAGTTACATCATGTATCTAAGCTGTATCCTGTGTATCCTGGAGTATCCCTCCTGAGATATTACAGTGACATCATGTATCTAAGCTGTATCCTGTGTATTCTGGAGTATCCCTCCTGAGATATTACAGTTACATCATGTATCTAAGCTGTATCCTGTGTATTCTGGAGTAACCCACCTGAGATAGTACAGTGACATCATGTATCTAAGCTGTATCCTGGAGTATCCCTCCTGAGATATTACAGTGACATCATGTATCTAAGCTGTATCCTGGAGTATCCCTCCTGAGATATTACAGTTACATCATGTATCTAAGCTGTATCCTGTGTATCCTGGAGTATCCCTCCTGAGATATTACAGTGACATCATGTATCTAAGCTGTATCCTGTGTATTGTGGAGTATCCCTCCTGAGATATTACAGTTACATCATGTATCTAAGCTGGACCTTGTGTATTGTGGAGTAACCCACCTGAGATAGTACAGTGACATCATGTATCTAAGCTGTATCCTGGAGTATCCCTCCTGAGATATTACAGTGACATCATGTATCTAAGCTGTATCCTGGAGTATCCCTCCTGAGATATTACACTGACATCATGTATCTAAGCTGTATCCTGTGTATTCTGGAGTATCCCTCCTGAGATATTACAGTTACATCATGTATCTAAGCTGTATCCTGGAGTATCCCTCCTGAGATATTACAGTGATATCATGTATCTAAGCTGTATCCTGTGTATTGTGGAGTATCCCACCTGAGATAGTACAGTGACATCATGTATCTAAGCTGTATCCTGTGTATTCTGGAGTATCCCACCTGAGATAGTACAGTGACATCATGTATCTAAGCTGTATCCTGTGTATTCTGGAGTAACCCACCTGAGATAGTACAGTGACATCATGTATCTAAGCTGTATCCTGGAGTATCCCTCCTGAGATATTACAGTGACATCATGTATCTAAGCTGTATCCTGTGTATTGTGGAGTATCCCACCTGAGATAGTACAGTGACATCATGTATCTAAGCTGTATCCTGTGTATTCTGGAGTATCCCACCTGAGATAGTACAGTGACATCATGTATCTAAGCTGTATCCTGTGTATTCTGGAGTAACCCACCTGAGATAGTACAGTGACATCATGTATCTAAGCTGTATCCTGTGTATTCTGGAGTATCCCACCTGAGATAGTACAGTGACATCATGTATCTAAGCTGTATCCTGTGTATTCTGGAGTAACCCACCTGAGATAGTACAGTGACATCATGTATCTAAGCTGTATCCTGTGTATTCTGGAGTATCCCACCTGAGATAGTACAGTGACATCATGTATCTAAGCTGTATCCTGGAGTATCCCTCCTGAGATATTACAGTGACATCATGTATCTAAGCTGTATCCTGTGTATTGTGGAGTATCCCACCTGAGATAGTACAGTGACATCATGTATCTAAGCTGTATCCTGTGTATTCTGGAGTATCCCACCTGAGATAGTACAGTGACATCATGTATCTAAGCTGTATCCTGTGTATTCTGGAGTAACCCACCTGAGATAGTACAGTGACATCATGTATCTAAGCTGTATCCTGTGTATTCTGGAGTATCCCACCTGAGATAGTACAGTGACATCATGTATCTAAGCTGTATCCTGTGTATTCTGGAGTAACCCACCTGAGATAGTACAGTGACATCATGTATCTAAGCTGTATCCTGTGTATTCTGGAGTATCCCACCTGAGATAGTACAGTGACATCATGTATCTAAGCTGTATCCTGGAGTATCCCTCCTGAGATATTACAGTGACATCATGTATCTAAGCTGTATCCTGTGTATTGTGGAGTATCCCACCTGAGATAGTACAGTGACATCATGTATCTAAGCTGGACCCTGTGTATCACACTCACCCACTTTCCCGACCGTAGTCGTCTTCCCCATCCCGATCGTCTGATCCTTCGTCGTCCATTTCTGGAACAGCTGTTTGAACGTTGCGGATTCGGAGCCGTCGTTCTGGATCTCGATATTTGTGCTCGGGGGATAATTTTTAGCTTTAATAAAATTCTGGGGATTTACAAAGAAACAATAAAAAAATGTAAAAGAAACGACAACACCGGATCCAGATGTAATAAGGGAGCGGGATCCAGTGTGATATAATAAGGGAGTGGGATCCAGTATAATATAATAAGGGATCGGGATCCAGTGTGATATAATAAGGGAGTGGGATCCAGTATAATATAATAAGGGAGCGGGATCCAGTGTGATATAATAAGGGAGCGGGATCCAGTGTGATATAATAAGGGAGTGGGATCCAGTATAATATAATAAGGGAGCGGGATCCAGTGTGATATAATAAGGGAGTGGGATCCAGTATAATATAATAAGGGAGCGGGATCCAGTGTGATATAATAAGGGAGCGGGATCCAGTGTGATATAATAAGGGAGTGGGATCCAGTATAATATAATAAGGGAGCGGGATCCAGTGTGATATAATAAGGGAGTGGGATCCAGTATAATATAATAAGGGATCGGGATCCAGTGTGATATAATAAGGGAGTGGGATCCAGTATAATATAATAAGGGAGCGGGATCCAGTGTGATATAATAAGGGAGTGGGATCCAGTGTGATATAATAAGGGAGTGGGATCCAGTATAATATAATAAGGGAGCGGGATCCAGTGTGATATAATAAGGGAGTGGGATCCAGTGTGATATAATAAGGGAGTGGGATCCAGTATAATATAATAAGGGAGCGGGATCCAGTGTGATATAATAAGGGAGTGGGATCCAGTATAATATAATAAGGGATCGGGATCCAGTGTGATATAATAAGGGAGTGGGATCCAGTATAATATAATAAGGGAGCGGGATCCAGTGTGATATAATAAGGGAGTGGGATCCAGTATAATATAATAAGGGATCGGGATCCAGTGTGATATAATAAGGGAGTGGGATCCAGTATAATATAATAAGGGAGCGGGATCCAGTGTGATATAATAAGGGAGTGGGATCCAGTATAATAAAATAAGGGAGCGGGATCCAGTGTGATATAATAAGGGAGCGGGATCCAGTATAATATAATAAGGGAGCGGGAACCAGTGTGATATAATAAGGGAGTGGGATCCAGTATAATATAATAAGGGAGTGGGATCCAGTGTGATATAATAAGGGAGCGGGATCCAGTATAATATAATAAGGGAGCGGGATCCAGTGTGATATAATAAGGAAGTGAGATCCAGTATAATATAATAAGGGAGCGGGATCCAGTGTGATATATTAAGGAAGTGAGATCCAGTGTGATATAATAAGGAAGTGAGATCCAGTATAATATAATAAGGGAGCGGAATCCAGTGTGATATAATAAGGAAGTGAGATCCAGTATAATATAATAAGGGAGCGGGATCCAGTGTGATATATTAAGGAAGTGAGATCCAGTGTGATATAATAAGGAAGCGGGATCCAGTATAATATAATAAGGGAGCGGGATCCAGTGTGATATAATAAGGGAGTGGGATCCAGTATAATATAATAAGGGAGCAGGATCCAGTGTGATATAATAAGGAAGTGAGATCCAGTATAATATAATAAGGGAGCGGGATCCAGTGTGATATATTAAGGAAGTGAGATCCAGTATAATATAATAAGGGAGCGGGAACCAGTGTGATATATTAAGGAAGTGAGATCCAGTATAATATAATAAGGGAGCGGGATCCAGTGTGATATAATAAGGAAGCGGGATCCAGTATAATATAATAAGGGAGCAGGATCCAGTGTGATATAATAAGGGAGTGGGATCCAGTATAATATAATAAGGGAGCGGGATCCAGTGTGATATAATAAGGGAGTGGGATCCAGTATAATATAATAAGGGAGCGGGATCCAGTGTGATATAATAAGGGAGTGGGATCCAGTATAATATAATAAGGGAGCGGGATCCAGTGTGATATAATAAGGGAGTGGGATCCAGTGTGATATAATAAGGGAGCAGGATCCAGTGTGATATAATAAGGGAGTGGGATCCAGTATAATATAATAAGGGAGTGGGATCCAGTGTGATATAATAAGGGAGCAGGATCCAGTGTGATATAATAAGGGAGCATGATCCAGTGTGATATAATAAGGGAGTGGGATCCAGTGTGATATAATAAGGGAGCGGGATCCAGTGTGATATAATAAGGGAGCAGGATCCAGTGTGATATAATAAGGGAGCAGGATCCAGTGTGATATAATAAGGGAGCATGATCCAGTGTGATATAATAAGGGAGCATGATCCAGTGTGATATAATAAGGGAGCGGGATCCAGTGTGATATATTAAGGAAGCGGGATCCAGTATATTATAATAAGGGAGCGGGATCCAGTGTGATATGATAAGGGAGTGGGATCCAGTATAATATAATAAGGGAGCGGGATCCAGTGTGATATAATAAGGGAGTGGGATCCAGTGTGATATAATAAGGGAGCGGGATCCAGTGTGATATAATAAGGGAGCAGGATCCAGTGTGATATAATAAGGGAGCATGATCCAGTGTGATATAATAAGGGAGCGGGATCCAGTGTGATATATTAAGGAAGCGGGATCCAGTATATTATAATAAGGGAGCGGGATCTAGTGTGATATAATAAGGGAGTGGGATCTAGTGTGATATATTAAGGAAGCGGGATCCAGTATATTATAATAAGGGAGCGGGATCCAGTGTGATGTAATAAGGGAGTGGGATCCAGTGTGATATATTAAGGAAGCGGGATCCAGTATAATATAATAAGGGAGCGGGATCCAGTGTGATATAATAAGGGATCGGGATCCAGTGTGATATAATAAGGGAGTGGGATTTAATGTGATATAATAAGGGAGTGAGATCCAGTGTGATATAATAAGGGAGCGGGATCCAGTGTGATATAATAAGGGAGTGAGATCCAGTGTGATATAATAAGGGAGCGGGATCCAGTGTGATATAATAAGGGAGCGGGATCCAGTGTGATATATTAAGGAAGCGGGATCCAGTATAATATAATAAGGGAGCGGGATCCAGTGTGATATAATAAGGGAGTGGGATCCAGTGTGATATATTAAGGGAGCGGGATCCAGTATAATATAATAAGGGAGCGGGATCCAGTGTGATATAATAAGGGATCGGGATCCAGTGTGATATAATAAGGGAGTGGGATTTAGTGTGATATAATAAGGGAGCAGGATCCAGTGTGATATAATAAGGGAGTGGGATCCAGTGTGATATAATAAGGGAGTGAGATCCAGTGTGATATAATAAGGGATCGGGATCCAGTGTGATATAATAAGGGATCGGGATCTAGTGTGATATAATAAGGGAGCGGGATCCAGTGTGATATAATAAGGGAGCGGGATCCAGTGTGATATATTAAGGAAGCGGGATCCAGTGTGATATAATAAGGGAGCGGGATCCAGTGTGATATATTAAGGAAGCGGGATCCAGTATAATATAACAAGGGAGCGGGATCCAGTGTGATATAATAAGGGAGTGGGATCCAGTGTGATATAATAAGGGAGTGAGATCCAGTGTGATATAATAAGGGAGCGGGATCCAGTGTGATATAATAAGGGAGCGGGATCCAGTGTGATATAATAAGGGAGCAGGATCCAGTGTGATATAATAAGGGAGCAGGATCCAGTGTGATATAATAAGGGAGCGGGATCCAGTGTGATATAATAAGGGAGCAGGATCCAGTGTGATATAATAAGGGAGCGGGATCCAGTGTGATATAATAAGGGATCGGGATCCAGTGTGATATAATAAGGGATCGGGATCCAGTGTGATATTATAAGGGAGCGGGATCCAGTGTGATATAATAAGGGAGCGGGATCCAGTGTGATATAATAAGGGATCGGGATCCAGTGTGATATAATAAGGGAGCGGGATCCAGTGTGATATAATAAGGGAGCGGGATCCAGTGTGATATAATAAGGGATCGGGATCCAATGGGATATAATAAGGGAGCGGGATCCAGTGTGATATAATAAGGGATCGGGATCCAGTGTGATATAATAAGGGATCGGGATCCAGTGTGATATAATAAGGGAGCGGGATCCAGTGTGATATAATAAGGGAGCGGGATCCAGTGTGATATAATAAGGGAGCAGGATCCAGTGTGATATAATAAGGGAGCAGGATCCAGTGTGATATAATAAGGGATCGGGATCCAGTGTGATATAATAAGGGAGCGGGATCCAGTGTGATATAATAAGGGAGCGGGATCCAGTGTGATATAATAAGGGATCGGGATCCAGTGTGATATAATAAGGGAGCGGGATCCAGTGTGATATAATAAGGGATCGGGATCCAGTGTGATATAATAAGGGAGCGGGATCCAGTGTGATATAATAAGGGAGCAGGATCCAGTGTGATATAATAAGGGAGCGGGATCCAGTGTGATATAATAAGGGATCGGGATCCAGTGTGATATAATAAGGGAGCGGGATCCAGTGTGATATAATAAGGGAGCAGGATCCAGTGTGATATAATAAGGGAGCGGGATCCAGTGTGATATAATAAGGGATCGGGATCCAGTGTGATATAATAAGGGATCGGGATCCAGTGTGATATAATAAGGGAGCGAGATCCAGTGTGATATAATAAGGGATCGGGATCCAGTGTGATATAATAAGGGAGCGGGATCCAGTGTGATATAATAAGGGAGCAGGATCCAGTGTGATATAATAAGGCATCGGGATCCAATGGGATATAATAAGGGAGCGGGATCCAGTGTGATATAATAAGGGAGCGGGATCCAGTGTGATATAATAAGGGAGCAGGATCCAGTGTGATATAATAAGGGATCGGGATCCAATGGGATATAATAAGGGATCGGGATCCAGTGTGATATAATAAGGGAGCAGGATCCAGTGTGATATAATAAGGGATCGGGATCCAATGGGATATAATAAGGGAGCGGGATCCAGTGTGATATCATAAGGGAGCGGGATCCAGTGTGATATAATAAGGGATCGGGATCCAGTGTGATATAATAAGGGATCGGGATCCAGTGTGATATAATAAGGGATCGGGATCCAGTGTGATATAATAAGGGATCGGGATCCAGTGTGATATAATAAGGGATCGGGATCCAGTGTGATATAATAAGGGAGCGGGATCCAGTGTGACATAATGTTGTATATAATGATTATATATAATGTGTGCACACTCTGGCAGTATACGGCTCACCAGGGCTCTCTCCATCGCTTGTTGTCTTTCTTCTTTTGATGAATTTTTTCCTTTCCATATAAAAATCTTTATTCCTCCCTGATCCAAGATGAAGCAATCCTGAGGGTGTAATATATAGGTTATCTCATATCTATCTCATATCTATCTATCTCATATCTATCTATCTCATATCTATCTATCTCATATCTATCTCATATCTATCTCATATCTATCTATCTCATATCTATCTCATATCTATCTCATATCTATCTATCTATCTCATATCTATCTCATATCTATCTCATATCTATCTATCTAATATCTATCTATCTCATATCTATCTCATATCTATCTATCTATCTCATATCTATCTATCTCATATCTATCTCATATCTATCTCATATCTATCTCATATCTATCTCATATCTATCTCATATCTATCTATCTCATATCTATCTCATATCTATCTCATATCTATCTATCTATCTCATATCTATCTATCTCATATCTATCTATCTCATATCTATCTCATATCTATCTCATATCTATCTCATATCTATCTCATATCTATCTATCTCATATCTATCTATCTCATATCTATCTCATATCTATCTCATATCTATCTATCTCATATATATCTCATATCTATCTCATATCTATCTCATATCTATCTATCTCATATATATCTCATATCTATCTCATATCTATCTCATATCTATCTCATATCTATCTCATATCTATCTATCTCATATCTATCTATCTCATATCTATCTATCTCATATCTATCTCATATCTATCTCATATCTATCTATCTATCTCATATCTATCTATCTATCTCATATCTATCTATCTCATATCTATCTCATATCTATCTCATATCTATCTATCTATCTCATATCTATCTATCTATCTCATATCTATCTCATATCTATCTCATATCTATCTATCTCATATCTATCTCATATCTATCTCATATCTATCTCATATCTATCTCATATCTATCTCATATCTATCTATCTCATATCTATCTATCTCATATCTATCTATCTCATATCTATCTATATCTATCTCATATCTATCTATCTCATATCTATCTATATCTATCTCATATCTATCTATCTATCTCATATCTATCTATCTCATATCTATCTCATATCTATCTATCTCATATCTATCTATCTATCTCATATCTATCTCATATCTATCTATCTCATATCTATCTATCTCATATCTATCTCATATCTATCTCATATCTATCTCATATCTATCTCATATCTATCTCATATCTATCTCATATCTATCTCATATCTATCTCATATCTATCTATCTCATATCTATCTATCTCATATCTATCTCATATCTATCTCATATCTATCTATCTCATATATATCTCATATCTATCTCATATCTATCTCATATCTATCTATCTCATATATATCTCATATCTATCTCATATCTATCTCATATCTATCTCATATCTATCTCATATCTATCTCATATCTATCTATCTCATATCTATCTATCTCATATCTATCTCATATCTATCTCATATCTATCTATCTATCTCATATCTATCTATCTATCTCATATCTATCTATCTCATATCTATCTCATATCTATCTCATATCTATCTATCTATCTCATATCTATCTATCTCATATCTATCTATCTCATATCTATCTCATATCTATCTATCTATCTATCTCATATCTATCTATCTCATATCTATCTATCTCATATCTATCTCATATCCATCTATCTCATATCTATCTCATATCTATCTCATATCTATCTCATATCTATCTATCTCATATCTATCTCATATCTATCTCATATCTATCTATCTATCTCATATCTATCTATCTATCTATCTCATATCTATCTATCTCATATCTATCTATCTCATATCTATCTATATCTATCTCATATCTATCTATCTATCTCATATCTATCTATCTCATATCTATCTATCTCATATCTATCTCATATCTATCTCATATCTATCTATCTATCTCATATCTATCTCATATCTATCTATCTCATATCTATCTCATATCTATCTATCTCATATCTATCTATCTCATATCTATCTCATATCTATCTATCTATCTATCTATCTCATATCTATCTATCTCATATCTATCTATCTCATATCTATCTCATATCCATCTATCTCATATCTATCTCATATCTATCTATCTCATATCTATCTATCTCATATCTATCTATCTCATATCTATCTCATATCTATCTATCTCATATCTATCTATCTCATATCTATCTCATATCTATCTCATATCTATCTATCTATCTCATATCTATCTATCTCATATCTATCTATCTCATATCTATCTATATCTATCTCATATCTATCTATCTATCTCATATCTATCTATCTCATATCTATCTCATATCTATCTCATATCTATCTATCTCATATCTATCTCATATCTATCTCATATCTATCTATCTCATATCTATCTCATATCTATCTATCTCATATCTATCTCATATCTATCTATCTCATATCTATCTCATATCTATCTATCTCATATCTATCTCATATCTATCTCATATCTATCTATCTCATATATATCTATCTATCTCATATCTATCTCATATCTATCTATCTCATATCTATCTATCTCATATCTATCTCATATCTATCTCATATCTATCTCATATCTATCTATCTCATATCTATCTCATATCTATCTATCTCATATCTATCTATCTCATATCTATCTATCTCATATCTATCTCATATCTATCTATCTATCTCATATCTATCTATCTCATATCTATCTCATATCTATCTATCTATCTCATATCTATCTATCTCATATCTATCTCATATCTATCTCATATCTATCTCATATTTATCTATCTATCTCATAGCTATCTATCTCATATCTATCTATCTACTGTATCTATCTCATATCTATCTCATATCTATCTATCTCATATCTATCTATCTCATATCTATCTATCTCATATCTATCTATCTATCTCATATCTATCTATCTCATATCTATCTCATATCTATCTATCTCCTATCTATCTATCTCATATCTATCTATCTCATATCTATCTATCTCATATCTATCTATCTCATATCTATCTATCTATCTCATGTCTATCTCATATCTATCTATCTCATATCTATCTATCTCATATCTATCTATCTATCTCATATCTATCTATCTCATATCTATCTCATATCTATCTATCTCCTATCTATCTATCTCATATCTATCTATCTCATATCTATCTATCTCATATCTATCTATCTCATATCTATCTATCTATCTCATGTCTATCTCATATCTATCTATCTCATATCTATCTATCTCATATCTATCTATCTCATATCTATCTATCTCATATCTATCTATCTATCTCATATCTATCTATCTCATATCTATCTCATATCTATCTATCTCCTATCTATCTATCTCATATCTATCTATCTCATATCTATCTATCTCATATCTATCTATCTCATATCTATCTATCTATCTATCTATCTCATATCTATCTATCTCACATCTATCTATCTCATATCTATCTATCTCATATCTATCTATCTCACATCTATCTATCTCATATCTATCTATCTCATATCTATCTATCTCATATCTATCTATCTATCTCATATCTATCTATCTATCTATCTATCTATCTCATATCTATCTATCTCATATCTATCTATCTCATATCTATCTATCTATCTCATATCTATCTATCTCATATCTATCTATCTATCTATCTATCTCATATCTATCTATCTCATATCTATCTATCTATCTCATATCTATCTCATATCTATCTCATATCTATCTATCTCATATCTATCTATCTCATATCTATCTATCTATCTCATATCTATCTCATATCTATCTCATATCTATCTATCTCATATCTATCTCATATCTTTCTATCTCATATCTTTCTATCATCCGCACTTACATTGTGGTCCAGCAGGTCCTGGGTCAGGGGTTTAGTCGCCACCTCCTCCACCATTAAGTTGCCGTTGTTGTCGGACACTCTAAGGAGATAAAAGAAATAATAATCATCCTCCTCCTCAGGAGACGGGGATGACACGCATACACTTACACATATACATATATACATCTATATATATACATATACATCTACATATATACATATACACATCTACACATATACATCTACATATACACATCTACATATATACATATACACATCTACATCTACACATCTACATCTACACATCTACATCTACATATACACATACACATATACATATATACATACACATATACATCTACACATATACACCTACATATATACATCTACATATACACATCTACATATACACATCTACATATACACATCTACATATACACATCTACATATACATCTACATCTACATATCTACACGTCTACATATACACATCTACATATATACATCTACATATACATATACACATCTACATATATACATTTACATATACACATCTACATATACATATACACATCTACATATATACATTTACATATACACATCTACATATACACATCTACATATACACATCTACATATATACATTTACATATACACATCTACATATACACATCTACATATACACATCTACATATACATATACACATCTACATATATACATTTACATATACACATCTACATATATACATCTACATTTACACATCTACATATACACATATACATATACATATACACATCTACATATACACATCTACATATATACATCTACATATACACATATACACATCTACATATACATATACACATCTACATATATACATCTACATTTACACATCTACATATACACATCTACATATACACATCTACATATACATATACACATCTACATATACACATCTACATATATACATCTACATATACACATATACACATCTACATATACATATACACATCTATATATACATATACACATCTACATATACACATCTACATTTACATATACACATCTACATATATACATCTACATATACACATCTACATATACATATACACATCTACATATACACATCTACATATATACATCTACACGTCTACATATATACATATACACATCTACATATATACATTTACATATACACATCTACATATATACATCTACATTTACACATCTACATATACACATATACACATCTACATATATACATCTACACGTCTACATATATACATATACACATCTACATATATACATTTACATATACACATCTACATATACACATCTACATATATACATCTACACGTCTACATATACACATCTACATATATACATATACATCTATATATATATATATACATACACATATACATCTACATATATACACACACATATACATCTACATATATACATACACATATACATCTACATATATACATACACATATACACATCTACATCTACACATCTACATATACACATCTACATGTATACATATATACATCTACACATCTACATCTACACAACTACATATATACACATCTACATATATACATCTACATACATACATACATCTACATATATACACATCTACACATCTACATATACACATCTACATCTACACATCTACATATACACATCTACATGTTTACATATATACATATATACATCTACATCTACACATCTACATATATACACATCTACATATATACATCTACATACATACATACATCTACATACATACACATCTACACATACACATCTACATGTTTACATATATACATATATACATCTACATCTACACATCTACATATACACATCTACATCTACACATCTACATATACACATCTACATCTACATATACACATCTACATATACACATCTACTTATACACATCTACACATCTACATATACATCTACATATATACATCTACTTATATACATATACACATCTACATATATACATCTACATATACACATCTACATATATACATCTACATCTACATATACACATCTACATATACACATCTACTTATACACATCTACACATCTACATATACACATCTACATATATACATCTACTTATATACATATACACATCTACACATCTACATATACACATCTACATATATACATCTACTTATATACATATACACATCTACATATACACATCTACATATATACATCTACTTATATACATATACACATCTACATATACACATCTACATATATACATCTACTTATATACATATACACATCTACATATACACATCTACTTATACACATCTACATATACACATCTACATATATACATCTACTTATATACATATACACATCTACATATATACATCTACATATCTACATATATACATCTACATATATACATCTACACATACACATCTACATATACACATCTACACATCTACATATACACATCTTCATATACACATCTACATATACACATCTACATATACACATCTACATATATACATCTACATATACATCTACATATACACATCTTCATATATACATACACATATACATCTACATATATACATACACATATACATCTACATATACACATACACATACACATCTACATATACACATCTACATATATACATCTACATATATACATCTACATATACACATCTACATATACACATCTATATATACACATCTACATATATACATCTACATATATACATCTACATCTACACATCTACATATATACATCTACTTATATACATATACACATCTACATATATACATCTACTTATATACATATACACATCTACATATATACATCTACATATACACATCTACATATATACATCTACATCTACATATATACATATACACATCTACATATACACATCTACATATACACATCTACATATATACATCTACATCTACACATCTACATATATACATATACACATCTACATATACACATCTACATATACACATCTACATATACACATCTACATATACACATCTACATATATACATCTACATCTACACATCTACATATACACATCTACATATATACATATACACATCTACATATACACATCTACATATACACATCTACATATATACATCTACATATACATATACACATCTACATATACACATCTACATATACACATCTATACATCTACATATACACATCTACATATATACATCTACATATACACATCTACATATATACATATACACATCTACATCTACACATCTACATATACACATCTACATATATACATATACACATCTACATATACACATCTACATATACACATCTACATATACACATCTACATATATACATATACACATCTACATATACACATCTACATATACACATCTACATATACATATACACATCTACACATCTACATATACACATCTTCATATATACATTTACATATACACATCTACATATACACATCTACATATACACATCTACATATATACATCTACATATACACATCTACATATATACATCTATAAATCTACATATATACACATCTACATACATACATCTATAGTTACACATCTACATATACACATCTACATATATACATATGCACATCTACATATACACATCTACATATACACATCTACATATATACATATACACATCGACATATACACATCTACATATATACACGTCTACATATACACATCTACATATACACATCTACATATATACATCTACATACACACATCTATACATCTACATATATACATATACACATCTACATATATACATATACACATCTACATATACACATCTACACATCTACATATACACATCTACATATACACATCTACATATACACATCTTCATATATACATCTACATCTGCACATCTACATCTACATATATACATCTACATATACACATCTACATCTACATATATACATCTACATATACACATCTACATATACACATCTACATATACACATCTACTTATATACATATACACATCTATATATACACATCTACATATACACATCTACACATCTACATATACACATCTACATATACACATCTACATATACACATCTACATATATACATCTATATATACACATCTTCATATATACATATACACATCTACATATATACATCTACATATACACATCTACATATATACATCTACTTTTATACATATACACATCTACATATACACATCTACATATACACATCTACATATATACATCTACACATCTACACATCTACATATACACATCTACATATACACATCTACATATACACATCTACATATACACATCTACATATATACATCTACATATACACATCTATATATACACATCTTCATATATACATATACACATCTACATATATACATCTACACATCTACATATACACATCTACATATATACCTCTACACATCTACACATCTACACAAACACATCTTCATATATACATCTACTTATATACATATACACATCTACATATACACATCTACATATATACATCTACACATCTACACATCTACATATATACATCTACTTATATACATATACACATCTACATATACACATCTTCATATATATCTACATATACACATCTACATCTACATATATACATCTACTTATATACATCTACTTATATACATATACACATCTACATATACACATCTACATATACACATCAACATATACACATCTACATATACACATCTACATATACACATCTACATATACACATCTACATGTATACATATACACATCTACATATACATATCTACATATACATATACACATCTACACATCTACACATACACATCTACATATATACATCTACTTATATACATATACACATCTACATATACACATCTACATATACACATCTACATATACACATCTACATATATACATATACACATCTACATATACACATCTACATATATACATATACACATCTACATATATACATCTACATCTACACATCTACATATATACATATACACATCTACATATACACATCTACATATATACATCTACATATACATATACACATCAACATATACACATCTACATATACACATCTACATATATACATATACACATCTACATATACATATCTACATATACATATACACATCTACATCTTCATATATACATCTACACATCTACATATATACATCTACTGATATACATATACACATCTACATATACACATCTACATATACACATCTACATATACACATCTACATATATACATCTACTTATATACATATACACATCTGCATATACACATCTACATATACACATCTACATATACACATCTACATATACACATCTACATATATACACATATACATCTACATAGACACATCTGCATAGACACATCTACATATACACATCTACATATACACATCTACATATATACATCTACACATCTACACATCTACATATACACATCTACATATACACATCTACATATACACATCTACATATATACATCTACATATACACATCTATATATACACATCTTCATATATACATATACACATCTACATATATACATCTACACATCTACATATACACATCTACATATATACCTCTACACATCTACACATCTACACAAACACATCTTCATATATACATCTACTTATATACATATACACATCTACATATACACATCTACATATATACATCTACACATCTACACATCTACATATATACATCTACTTATATACATATACACATCTACATATACACATCTTCATATATATCTACATATACACATCTACATCTACATATATACATCTACTTATATACATCTACTTATATACATATACACATCTACATATACACATCTACATATACACATCAACATATACACATCTACATATACACATCTACATATATACATCTACTTATATACATATACACATCTACATATATACATCTACATCTACACATCTACATATATACATATACACATCTACATATACACATCTACATATATACATCTACATATACATATACACATCAACATATACACATCTACATATACACATCTACATATATACATATACACATCTACATATACATATCTACATATACATATACACATCTACATATACATATCTACATATACATATACACATCTACATCTTCATATATACATCTACACATCTACATATATACATCTACTGATATACATATACACATCTGCATATACACATCTACATATACACATCTACATATACACATCTACATATACACATCTACATATATACACATATACATCTACATAGACACATCTGCATAGACACATCTGCATATACACATCTACATATACACATCTACATATATACATATACACATCTGCATATACACATCTACATATATACATATACACATCTACATATACACATCTACATATACATATACACATCTACACATCTACATATACACATCTTCATATATACATTTACATATACACATCTACATATACACATCTACATATACACATCTACATATATACATCTACATATACACATCTACATATACATCTACATATACACATCTTCATATATACATACACATATACATCTACATATATACATACACATATACATCTACATATATACATACACATACACATCTACATATACACATACACATACACATCTACATATACACATCTACATATATACATCTACATATATACATCTACATATACACATCTACATATACACATCTATATATACACATCTTCATATATACATATACACATCTACATATACACATCTACATATACACATCTACATATATACATCTACATATACACATCTACATATATACATCTACATATATACATCTACATATACACATCTACATCTACATCTACTTATATACATATACACATCTACATCTACACATCTACATATACACATCTGCATATACACATCTACATATACACATCTACATATACACACCTACATATATACATCTACATATACACATCTACATATACACATCTACATATATACATCTACATCTACACATCTACATATACACATCTACATATTTACATATACACATCTACATATACACATCTACATATACACATCTACATATATACATATACACATCTACATATACACATCTACATATACACATCTACACATCTACATATACACATCTACATATACACATCTTCATATATACATCTACATATACACATCTACATATACACATCTACATATACACATCTACATATACACATCTACATATATACATCTACATATACACATCTACATTTATACATCTACATATACACATCTATACATCTACATATATACACATCTACATACATACATCTATAGTTACACATCTACATATACACATCTACATATATACATATACACATCTACATATACACATCTACATACATACATATACACATCGACATATACACATCTACATATATACACGTCTACATATACATCTACATATATACACGTCTACATATACATCTACATATATACATCTACATATATACATCTACATCTACACATCTACAGATACACATCTACATATACACATCTACATATACACATCTACATATACACATCTATACATCTACATATACACATATACACATCTACATATATACATTTACACATCTACACATCTACATATACACATCTACATATACACATCTACATATACACATCTATACATCTACATATACACATATACACATCTACATATATACATATACACATCTACACATCTACATATACACATCTACATATACACATCTACATATACACATCTACATATATACATCTACATCTACACATCTACATCTACATATACACATCTACATATATACATCTACATATACACATCTATACATCTACATATACACATATACACATCTACATATGTACATATACACATCTACACATCTACATATACACATCTACATATACACATCTACATATACACATCTACATATATACATCTACATCTACACATCTACATCTACATATACACATCTACATATATACATCTACATCTACACATCTACATATACACATCTACATATACACATCTACATATATACATCTACTTATATACATATACACATCTACATATACACATCTACATATACACATCTACATATACACATCTACATATATACATCTACACATCTACATATACACATCTACATATACACATCTACATATATTCATCTACATATACACATCTATATATACACATCTATATATACACATCTTCATATATACATATACACATCTACATATATACATCTACATATATACATCTACACATCTACATATACACATCTACATATATACCTCTACACATCTACACATCTACACATACACATCTTCATATATACATCTACTTATATACATATACACATCTACATATACACATCTACATATATATACATCTACACATCTACACATACACATCTACATATATACATCTACTTATATAAATATACACATCTACATATACACATCTACATATATACATCTACACATCTACACATACACATCTTCATATATACATCTACTTATATACATATACACATCTACATATACATATCTACATATATACATCTACATATATACATCTACACATCTACACATACACATCTACATATATACATCTACTTATATACATATACACATCTACATATACACATCTACATATATACATCTACATATACACATCTACATCTACACATCTACATATATACATCTACTTATATACATATACACATCTACATATACACATCTACATATATACATCTACATATACATATACACATCAACATATACACATCTACATATACACATCTACATATATACATATACACATCTACATATACATATCTACATATACATATACACATCTACACATACACATCTACATATATACATCTACTTATATACATATACACATCTACATATATACATCTACATCTACACATCTACATATATACATATACACATCTACATATACACATCTACATATACACATCTACATATACACATCTACATATATACATCTACATATACACATCTACATATATACATATACACATCTACATATACATATCTACATATACATATACACATCTACACATACACATCTACATATATACATCTACTTATATACATATACACATCTACATATATACATCTACATATATACATCTACATCTACACATCTACATATATACATATACACATCTACATATACACATCTACATATATACATCTACATATACATATACACATCAACATATACACATCTACATATACACATCTACATATATACATATACACATCTACATATACATATACACATCTACACATACACATCTTCATATATACATCTACACATCTACACATACACATCTACATATATACATCTACTTATATACATATACACATCTACATATATACATCTACATATATACATCTACATCTACACATCTACATATATACATATACACATCTACATATACACATCTACATATATACATCTACTTATATACATATACACATCTACATATACACATCTACATATACACATCTACATATACACATCTACATATATACATCTACATATACACATCTACATATATACATCTACATCTACTTATATACATCTACATCTACACATCTACATATATACATATACACATCTACATATACACATCTACATATACACATCTACATATACACATCAACATATACACATCTACATATACACATCTACATATACACATCTACATATACACATATACACATCTACATATACATATCTACATATACATATACACATCTACACATCTACACATACACATCTTCATATATACATCTACACATCTACATATATACATCTACTGATATACATATACACATCTACATACACACATCTACATATATACATCTACATATACACATCTACATATATACATCTACATATATACATCTACTTATATACATATACACATCTACATCTACACATCTGCATATACACATCTACATATACACATCTACATATACACATCTACATATACACATCTACATAGACACATCTACATATACACATCTACATATATACATATCTGCATATACACATCTACATATACACATCTACATAGACACATCTACATATATACATCTTCATATATACATACACATATACATCTACATATATACATACACATATACATCTACATATATACATACACATCTACATATATACATACACATACACATCTACATATACACATCTACATATATACATCTACATATACACATCTATATATACACATCTTCATATATACATATACACATCTACATATACACATCTACATATACACATCTACATATACACATCTACATATACACATCTACATATATACATCTACATATACACATCTACATATACACATCTACTTATATACATATACACATCTACATCTACACATCTACATATACACATCTGCATATACACATCTACATATACACATCTACATATACACATCTACATATATACACATCTACATATACACATCTACATATACACATCTACATATACACATCTGCATATACACATCTGCATATACACATCTACATATACACATCTGCATATACACATCTACATATACACATCTACATATACACATCTACATATACACATCTACATATACACATATACATATATACATCTACATATATACATACACATATATACATACACATATACATCTACATCTACATATATACATACACATATATACATACACATATACATCTACATATATACATACACATACACATCTACATATATACATACACATATACACATCTACATCTACACATCTACATATACACATCTACATATACACATCTACATATACACATCTACATATATACATATACACATCTACATATACACATCTACATATACACATCTGCATATACACATCTACATCTACACATCTACATATACACATCTACATATACACATCTACATATACACATCTACATATATACATATACACATCTACATATACACATCTACATATACACATCTACATATACACATCTACATATACACATCTACATATACACATCTGCATATACACATCTACATATACACATCTACATATATACATCTACATATATACATACACATATATACATCTACATCTACATATATACATACACATATATACATACACATATACATCTACATATATACATACACATACACATCTACATATACACATCTACATATACACATCTACATCTACACATCTACATATATACATCTACATATACACATCTACATATATACATATACACATCTACATATACACATCTACATCTACACATCTACATCTACATATACACATACACATATACATATATACATACACATATACATCTACACATATACACCTACATATATACATCTACATATACACATCTACATATACACATCTACATATACACATCTACATATACACATCTACATATACACATCTACATATACATCTACATCTACATATCTACACGTCTACATATACACATCTACATATACACATCTACATATACATATACACATCTACATATACACATCTACATATACACATCTACATATACACATCTACATCTACACATCTACATATATACATCCACATAGACTGTTGCGGCAGCCCTTTAAGAGAACTGCAGTGGCTGCCTGGGAGCGGCGCTTAGGTCACGTGAACTTCACGTCCGGCAGTGCCAGAGTTTACTGCTGCTGCCGAAGATCAGTGCACCCGGCCTGTTTGTCCTCAGTGTACAGAACCCTGCTTGACCTCAGTGTACAGAGCCCCGCTTGTCCTCAGTGTACAGAGCCCCGCTTGTCCTCAGTGTACAGAGCCCTGCTTGTCCTCAGTGTACAGAGCCCTGCTTGTCCTCAGTGTACAGGGCCCCGCTTGTCCTCAGTGTACAGGGCCCCGCTTGTCCTCAGTGTACAGAGCCCTGCTTGTATTCAGTGTACAGAACCCTGCTTGTCCTCAGTGTACAGAGCCCTGCTTGTCCTCAGTGTACAGAGCCCTGCTTGTCTTCAGTGTACAGAGCCTTTCTTGTCCTCAGTGTACAGAGCCCCGCTTGTCCTCAGTGTACAGGGCCCCGCTTGTCCTCAGTGTACAGAGCCCCGCTTGTCCTCAGTGTACAGAGCCCTGCTTGTCCTCAGTGTACAGAACCCTGCTTGTCCTCAGTGTACAGAGCCCTGCTTGTCCTCAGTGTACAGAGCCCTGCTTGTCCTCAGTGTACAGAACCCTGCTTGTCCTCAGTGTACAGAGCCCTGCTTGTCCTCAATGTACAGAGCCCTGCTTGTCTTGAGTGTACAGAGCCCTGCTTGTCCTCAGTGTACAGAACCCTGCTTGTCCTCAGTGTACAGAGCCTTGCTTGTTCTCAATGTACAGAGCCCTGCTTGTCTTGAGTGTACAGAGCCCTGCTTGTCCTCTGTGTACAGAGCCCTGCTTGTCCTCAGTGTCCTGCTTGTCCTCAGTGTACAGAGCCCCGCTTGTCCTCAGTGTACAGAGCCCCGCTTGTCCTCAGTGTACAGAGCCCTGATTGTCCTCAGTGTACAGAGCCCTGATTGTCCTCAGTGTACAGAGCCCTGAATGTACTCAGTGTACAGAGCCCTGATTGTCCTCAGTGTACAGAGCCATGCTTGTCCTCAGTGTATAGAACCCTGCTTGTCCTCAGTGTACCGAGACCTGCTTGTCCTCAGTGTACAGAGCCATGCCTGTCCTCAGTGTACAGAGCCCTGCTTGTCCTCAGTGTACAGAGCCCTGCTTGTCCTCAGTGTACAGAGCCTTTCTTGTCCTCAGTGTACAGGGCCCCGCTTGTCCTCAGTGTACAGAGCCCCGCTTGTCCTCGGTGTACAGAGCCCCACTTGTCCTCGGTGTACAGGGCCCCGCTTGTCCTCGATGGACAGAGCCCCGCTTGTCCTCAGTGTACAGAGCCCTGCTTGTCCTCAGTGTAAAGAGCCCCGCTTGTCCTCAGTGTACAGAGCTCTGCTTGTCCTCAGTGTACAGAGCCCTGCTTGTCCTCGGTGTACAGGGCCCCGCTTGTCCTCGGTTTACAGGGCCCCGCTTGTCCTCACTGTACAGAGCCCTGCTTGTCCTCAGTGTACAGAGCCCTGCTTGTCCTCAGTGTACAGAGCCCTGCTTGTCCTCAGTGTACAGGGCCCTGCTTGTCCTCAGTGTAAAGGGCCCCGCTTGTCCTCAGTGTACAGAGCCCCGCTTGTCCTCAGTGTACAGAGCCCTGCTTGTCCTCAGTGTACAGAGCCCTGCTTGTCCTCAGTGTACAGAGCCCTGCTTGTCCTCAGTGTACAGAGCCCTGCTTGTCCTCAGTGTAAAGGGCCCCGCTTGTCCTCAGTGTACAGAGCCCTGCTTGTCCTCAGTGTACAGAGCCCTGCTTGTCCTCAGTGTACAGAGCCCCGCTTGTCCTCAGTGTACAGAGCCCTGCTTGTCCTCAGTGTACAGAGCCCTGCTTGTCCTCAGTGTACAGAGCCCCGCTTGTCCTCAGTGTACAGAGCCCTGCTTGTCCTCAGTGTACAGAGCCCTGCTTGTCCTCAGTGTACAGAGCCCTGCTTGTCCTCAGTGTACAGGGCCCCGCTTGTCCTCAGTGTACAGAGCCCTGCTTGTCCTCAGTGTACAGGGCCCTGCTGAAGGGGGAAACATTTGAAAGACAGACTTACCCATAGCAACTTTGAGCCTCTGACCCCAAAAGAAGGGTGGCTCACCGGTAAAACAAACCATGTGGGACTATATAACGTATGTTCCCACATAGTTAGGGGTAATGGATTTATGAGTGTCACCACAGGTCAGAGATTTCAAAATAGACATTTTGCAAATGGTGATACGAAAGGAGTGGTTTACCTTCTCACATGTGGATGTCCCCTTAACTGTGGGAAAAACCTTTAGGACCTTGAAAAAAACGGGTACAGGAAGACTTGGGGGACATAAGGCAGGCAAGAGATACCCCAGTAGGGAAACATTTTGCTGAATGTCGCTCAGGTGATGGCTCGAATCTCAAGGTACAGGTTATTGAGACCATACCTCCTCCTAAAAGAGGGGGCAGCTGGGATCAGCTGTTACTGCAAAGAGAAGCAGAGGGGACATTCAGGCTTGAATGTGTTAAACCAAAAGGTCTGAATGATTCTATATCCTATGTATGCTTCATCTAATGTCCAATACGTGTACCAAGAGATTCAGCTATGATAAGTCTTATCGGTGCTCGCTTTCCAAAAATGTATTATGTTTCCATGACAGATAGGGTTAATAGAATAAACTAGTGACTGGTAGAGATTTAACCCCTGTTGGCTATCTGAAAAAGAAGTGTACATTATACTTGATCTGTGCCCCTCTAAATTCCATTCTAATCTTAATCTCTTATATATACAATAATTTCCTAGCTGTGATGTCCGTCCACTCCGCCCCGCATGTGGGATAATATAGGAGTTTTACTGTATCTAAGAAATGTCTTCTATCCCGGTATCCACCCCCTACCTTATCAGAGGCGTGCATAGTAAGTCTCACCTGAGTGTGACGCTGCGCGCACCTGATTGGAGGCGTGGCTGGCAGGATGGAATAGAAGCAGGTATATATGGTAGTGAATGCTGTCAGTCCAGTATGGCCGCCATCAGAGCCGCACTCATGGTGCTGTATGCATAAAAATGACAGGAAGGAGACCGAGCTATACTAAAAGCTCCCTGATGATATTAGCTGTTGAAACGCGTTGGACCCTGTAAATCTGGATGCCACGGACTATCTACCTGAGAAGATGCCAGTATTTTGTTTTCGTCTGTGAATGTTATCCTGTATTCAAGTGATAGAAGGGGCGATACAACCTGGATCTAGCGAGACCCGACCACAGCTTCAGAGACTCTCAGCTAAGTCCTCTATGAACACGAACACTGACAACTGATGTGGACTTGTCATATGTAGCGTTAAGAGTTCGTACTAACTGAAGGCACTATTCACACCTGGGAAGCATACCCGATATACCTTATGGACAGAGGAATATATATGTACATCTAGTCCTGAATGAATGTATCGCTATCAGCTGTTGGATTATATACTCTGTGTGAATAGAGAATACAAGATATGCCGTGATAATACTGCAATCAAGTGCCACTTATAGAAGTAAAATGCTATATGCAGCCAGTGCAGCAGCGCTGTTGCCCAGGGTAACTGCACTATTACTGCATGTATGTCAAGACTCTAATTACAAAATGCAGCCATCTGGCTATCCTTGGGCAAATACCTACGAGCAAGACTGTCACAACTATGCTTAGTGTTATGATATGTGTGTTCCGGTCGGCCATAGGTGTCATGTTGGAACTGGATACTAATCTCCGGTCGGCCATAGGTGTCATGTTGGAACTGGATACTAATCTACGGTCAGCCATAGGTGTCATGTTGGAACTGGATACTAATCTCCGGTCGGCCATAGGTGTCATGTTGGAACTGGATACTAATCTCCGGTCGGCCATAGGTGTCATGTTGGAACTGGATACTAATCTACGGTCAGCCATAGGTGTCATGTTGGAACTGGATACTAATCTCCGGTCGGCCATAGGTGTCATGTTGGAACTGGATACTAATCTCCGGTCGGCCATAGGTGTCATGTTGGAACTGGATACTAATCTCCGGTCGGCCATAGGTGTCATGTTGGAACTGGATACTAATCTCCGGTCAGCCATAGGTGTCATGTTGGAACTGGATAATCTCCGGTCAGCCATAGGTGTCATGTTGGAACTGGATACTAATCTCCGGTCAGCCATAGGTGTCATGTTGGAACTGGATACTAATCTCCGGTCAGCCATAGGTGTCATGTTGGAACTGGATACTAATCTCCGGTCGGCCATAGGTGTCATGTTGGAACTGGATACTAATCTCCGGTCAGCCATAGGTGTCATGTTGGAACTGGATACTAATCTCCGGTCAGCCATAGGTGTCATGTTGGAACTGGATACTAATCTCCGGTCAGCCATAGGTGTCATGTTGGAACTGGATACTAATCTCCGGTCAGCCATAGGTGTCATGTTGGAACTGGATACTAATCTCCGGTCGGCCATAGGTGTCATGTTGGAACTGGATACTAATCTCCGGTCGGCCATAGGTGTCATGTTGGAACTGGATACTAATCTCCGGTCGGCCATAGGTGTCATGTTGGAACTGGATACTAATCTCCAGTCGGCCATAGGTGTCATGTTGGAACTGGATACTAATCTCCGGTCAGCCATAGGTGTCATGTTGGAACTGGATACTAATCTCCGGTCGGCCATAGGTGTCATGTTGGAACTGGATACTAATCTCCGGTCAGCCATAGGTGTCATGTTGGAACTGGATACTAATCTCCGGTCAGCCATAGGTGTCATGTTGGAACTGGATACTAATCTCCGGTCGGCCATAGGTGTCATGTTGGAACTGGATACTAATCTCCGGTCGGCCATAGGTGTCATGTTGGAACTGGATACTAATCTCCGGTCAGCCATAGGTGTCATGTTGGAACTGGATACTAATCTCCGGTCAGCCATAGGTGTCATGTTGGAACTGGATACTAATCTACGGTCAGCCATAGGTGTCATGTTGGAACTGGATACTAATCTCCGGTCAGCCATAGGTGTCATGTTGGAACTGGATACTAATCTCCGGTCGGCCATAGGTGTCATGTTGGAACTGGATACTAATCTCCGGTCAGCCATAGGTGTCATGTTGGAACTGGATACTAATCTCCAGTCAGCCATAGGTGTCATGTTGGAACTGGATACTAATCTCCGATCAGCCATAGGTGTCATGTTGGAACTGGATACTAATCTCCGGTCGGCCATAGGTGTCATGTTGGAACTGGATACTAATCTCCGGTCGGCCATAGGTGTCATGTTGGAACTGGATACTAATCTCCGGTCGGCCATAGGTGTCATGTTGGAACTGGATACTAATCTCCGGTCGGCCATAGGTGTCATGTTGGAACTGGATACTAATCTCCGGTCGGCCATAGGTGTCATGTTGGAACTGGATACTAATCTCCGGTCGGCCATAGGTGTCATGTTGGAACTGGATACTAATCTCCGGTCAGCCATAGGTGTCATGTTGGAACTGGATACTAATCTCCGGTCAGCCATAGGTGTCATGTTGGAACTGGATACTAATCTCCGGTCAGCCATAGGTGTCATGTTGGAACTGGATACTAATCTCCGGTCAGCCATAGGTGTCATGTTGGAACTGGATACTAATCTCCGGTCGGCCATAGGTGTCATGTTGGAACTGGATACTAATCTCCGGTCAGCCATAGGTGTCATGTTGGAACTGGATACTAATCTCCGGTCGGCCATAGGTGTCATGTTGGAACTGGATACTAATCTCCGGTCAGCCATAGGTGTCATGTTGGAACTGGATACTAATCTCCGGTCAGCCATAGGTGTCATGTTGGAACTGGATACTAATCTCCGGTCAGCCATAGGTGTCATGTTGGAACTGGATACTAATCTCCGGTCGGCCATAGGTGTCATGTTGGAACTGGATACTAATCTCCGGTCGGCCATAGGTGTCATGTTGGAACTGGATACTAATCTCCGGTCGGCCATAGGTGTCATGTTGGAACTGGATACTAATCTCCAGTCGGCCATAGGTGTCATGTTGGAACTGGATACTAATCTCCGGTCAGCCATAGGTGTCATGTTGGAACTGGATACTAATCTCCGGTCGGCCATAGGTGTCATGTTGGAACTGGATACTAATCTCCGGTCAGCCATAGGTGTCATGTTGGAACTGGATACTAATCTCCGGTCAGCCATAGGTGTCATGTTGGAACTGGATACTAATCTCCGGTCGGCCATAGGTGTCATGTTGGAACTGGATACTAATCTCCGGTCGGCCATAGGTGTCATGTTGGAACTGGATACTAATCTCCGGTCAGCCATAGGTGTCATGTTGGAACTGGATACTAATCTCCGGTCAGCCATAGGTGTCA
>NW_026607759.1:15000-17500 GCF_029499605.1 Hyla sarda | reverse complement strand
CGTATCCACCGGTAACGGCTCAACCTCACTGACTGCTGAGATATGCGCGGTACAGAAGGATAAGGCCTCCTGCTGTTGCCCCTGACTACGACCCTTGCTGCCTGCCCTGACCTTCTGCTACGTCCGACCTTGCTCTTGCCTCATCCTTCTGTACCGCGCATATCTCAGCAGTCAGTGAGGTTGAGCCGTTACCGGTGGATACGACCTGGTTGCTACCGCCGCAGCAAGACCATCCCGCTTTGCGGAGGGCTCTGGTGAAAACCAGTAGCAACTTAGAACCGGTCCACCGGTATGGTCCACACCAATCCCTCTCTGACACAGAGGATCCACCTCCTGCCTGCCGAATCCTGACACACACATATATATATATATATATATATATATATATATATATATATACACACATACATACATACAGCAACAGAAGACTTATTCTTTGTCTATATATATATATATATATATATATATATATATATACACATACATATATATATATATATATATATATATATACACACACACACATATATATATACTGTGGCAGTGTGGCAAGGAAAGGGTGTATTTCCCTTGCTAACTCTGCAGAATGCTCCACCTGTGTCCTGATTAATGAGGGATCAGGAAGGGAAAGTGGGTTTAAAAGGAAAAGAAACAGAATAGTTAAGGTTCTCCCTGGGTAACAGCATGTCGCTGTAGGGGGAGACACACGGACCCGTTATGTCGCTGTAGGGGGAGACACACGGACCCTGTTATGTCGCTGTAGGGGGAGACACACGGACCCTGTTATGTCGCTGTAGGGGGAGACACGCGGACCCTGTTATGTCGCTGTAGGGGGAGACACGCGGACCCTGTTATGTCGCTGTAGGGGGAGACACACGGACCCTGTTATGTCACTGTAGGGGGAGACACGCGGACCCTGTTATGTCGCTGTAGGGGGAGACACGCGGACCCTGTTATGTCGCTGTAGGGGGAGACACGCGGACCCTGTTATGTCGCTGTAGGGGGAGACACGCGGACCCTGTTATGTGGCTGTAGGGGGAGACACGCGGACCCTGTTATGTGGCTGTAGGGGGAGACACGCGGACCCTGTTATGTGGCTGTAGGGGGAGACACGCGGACCCTGTTATGTGGCTGTAGGGGGAGACACGCGGACCCTGTTATGTCGCTGTAGGGGGAGACACGCGGACCCTGTTATGTCGCTGTAGGGGAGACACGCGGACCCTGTTATGTGGCTGTAGGGGTAGACACGCGGACCCTGTTATGTGGCTCTAGGGGGAGACACGCGGACCCTGTTATGTCGCTGTAGGGGGAGACACACGGACCCTGTTATGTCGCTGTAGGGGGAGACACACGGACCCGTTATGTCGCTGTAGGGGGAGACACACGGACCCTGTTATGTCGCTGTAGGGGGAGACACACGGACCCTGTTATGTCGCTGTAGGGGGAGACACGCGGACCCTGTTATGTCGCTGTAGGGGGAGACACGCGGACCCTGTTATGTCGCTGTAGGGGGAGACACACGGACCCTGTTATGTCACTGTAGGGGGAGACACGCGGACCCTGTTATGTCGCTGTAGGGGGAGACACGCGGACCCTGTTATGTCGCTGTAGGGGGAGACACGCGGACCCTGTTATGTCGCTGTAGGGGGAGACACGCGGACCCTGTTATGTCGCTGTAGGGGGAGACACGCGGACCCTGTTATGTGGCTGTAGGGGGAGACACGCGGACCCTGTTATGTGGCTGTAGGGGGAGACACGCGGACCCTGTTATGTGGCTGTAGGGGGAGACACGCGGACCCTGTTATGTCGCTGTAGGGGGAGACACGCGGACCCTGTTATGTCGCTGTAGGGGAGACACGCGGACCCTGTTATGTGGCTGTAGGGGTAGACACGCGGACCCTGTTATGTGGCTCTAGGGGGAGACACGCGGACCCTGTTATGTCGCTGTAGGGGGAGACACACGGACCCTGTTATGTCGCTGTAGGGGGAGACACGCGGACCCTGTTATGTGGCTGTAGGGGGAGACACGCGGACCCTGTTATGTGGCTCTAGGGGGAGACACGCGGACCCTGTTATGTCGCTGTAGGGGGAGACACGCGGACCCTGTTATGTCGCTGTAGGGGGAGACACGCGGACCCTGTTATGTCGCTGTAGGGGGAGACACGCGGACCCTGTTATGTCGCTGTAGGGGGAGACACGCGGACCCGTTATGTCGCTGTAGGGGGAGACACGCGGACCCGTTATGTCGCTGTAGGGGGAGACACACGGACCCTGTTATGTCGCTGTAGGGGGAGACACACGGACCCTGTTATGTCGCTGTAGGGGGAGACACACGGACCCTGTTATGTCGCTGTAGGGGGAGACACACGGACCCTGTTATGTCGCTGTAGGGGGAGACACACGGACCCTGTTATGTCGCTGTAGGGGGAGACACACGGACCCTGTTATGTCGCTGTAGGGGGAGACACACGGACCCTGTTATGTCGCTCTAGGGGGAGAA
>NW_026607759.1:0-7500 GCF_029499605.1 Hyla sarda | reverse complement strand
GTACGCCCCCTGTATACTCCTGTACGCCCCCTGTATACTCCTGTACGCCCCCTGTATACTCCTGTACACCCCTTGTATACTCCTGTACACCCCTTGTATACTCCTGTACGCCCCCTGTATACTCCTGTACGCCCCCTGTATACTCCTGTACACCCCTTGTATACTCCTGTACACCCCCTGTATACTCCTGTATGCCTCCTATATACTCCTGTACACCACCTGTATACTCCTGTACGCCCCCTGTATACTCCTGTACACCCCTTGTATACTCCTGTACACCCCCTGTATACTCCTGTATACTCCTGTACACCCCCTGTATACTCCTGTACGCCCCCTGTATACTCCTGTACACCCCTTGTATACTCCTGTACGCCCCCTGTATACTCCTGTACACCCCTTGTATACTCCTGTACACCCCTTGTATACTCCTGTACACCCCTTGTATACTCCTGTACACCCCTTGTATACTCCTGTACACTCCTATTCTATGGGGGCTCCCATCCTTACCCTCAGTCTCTCCATCCGGTTGCTCTCCGGTCCGTTCCATTGTATGATCAGTTTCCCCAAATCCACCAGGAAGACGTCTCCGGTATTAAAGCTGCTCCACTGGAAAGGGACCTAAAAGAGAAGGAACTCTGTCATTTACTGCAGACCCCATAACCTTATAACCCCGTCATCTACCGCAGACCCCATAACCTGAGGAACCCTGTCATCTACTGCAGACCCCATAACCTGAGGAACCCCGTCATCTACTGCAGACCCCATAACCTGAGGAACCCTGTCATCTACTGCAGACCCCATAACCATAACCCCGTCATCTACTGCAGACCCCAAAACCATAACCCCATCATCTACTGCAGACCCCATAACCCCGTCATCTACTGCAGACCCCATAACCTGAGGAACCCTGTCATCTACTGCAGACCCCATAACCATAACCCCATCATCTACTGCAGACCCCATAACCTGAGGAACCCCGTCATCTACTGCAGACCCCATAACCCCGTCATCTACTGCAGACCCCATAACCATAACCCCGTCATCTACTGCAGACCCCATAACCTGAGGAACCCCGTCATCTACTGCAGACCCCAAAACCATAACCCCATCATCTACTGCAGACCCCATAACCTGAGGAACCCCGTCATCTACTGCAGACCCCATAACCCCGTCATCTACTGCAGACCCCATAACCATAACCCCGTCATCTACTGCAGACCCCATAACCTGAGGAACCCTGTCATCTACTGCAGACCCCATAACCTTATAACCCCATCATCTACTGCAGACCCCATAACCTGAGGAACCCCGTCATCTACTGCAGACCCCATAACCATAACCCAGTCATCTACTGCAGACCCCATAACCTGAGGAACCCCGTCATCTACTGCAGACCCCATAACCTGAGGAACCCTGTCATCTACTGCAGACCCCATAACCTGAGGAACCCCGTCATCTACTGCAGACCCCATAACCCCGTCATCTACTGCAGACCCCATAACCTGAGGAACCCTGTCATCTACTGCAGACCCCATAACCTGAGGAACCCCGTCATCTACTGCAGACCCCATAACCCTGTCATCTACTGCAGACCCCATAACCTGAGGAACCCTGTCATCTACTGCAGACCCCATAACCTGAGGAACCCTGTCATCTACCGCAGACCCCATAACCTGAGGAACCCCGTCATCTACTGCAGACCCCATAACCCTGTCATCTACTGCAGACCCCATAACCTGAGGAACCCCGTCATCTACTGCAGACCCCATAACCATAACCCCGTCATATACTGCAGACCCCATAACCTGAGGTCATTGTATATCTTTGGGTTCACGCCTTAAGCGTGATGCTCTGGCTCGCTCCCGGTAACTCCACGCAGAGATAGCTCGCTGGGAGGCCCTCCTACTATCTACTCCCTCTCTGTCGATCCTACGGAGCTTGGTGGCGGCTCGGGCGCGATTGGGTGACTTGGCCCTTCATAGAGTGGAGCGCCAATTGTTGTTTGCAAAGCAGCGCTTCTACGAGAAGGGCAATAAAGCACACACAATGTTGGCCAAGCGCCTCCGGGACCGGGTGGTTGCGCAATTTCCCTCATCTCTCAAAGTATTTTGTGTTTCCTTCATTATCATCCAGCTGACATATCTCGCCTCTTTTTTGACTACTATACTAAACTTTACTCTCTTCCCTCTCAGCTTCCGTCTGATCCGGGCGAACGGGCTGCGGCTCTTGATTCTTATCTCTCGCGATACGGCTTACCTACTTTGTTGGGGGCTGATC
This sequence comes from Hyla sarda, assembly GCF_029499605.1. Classification (NCBI taxonomy): domain Eukaryota; kingdom Metazoa; phylum Chordata; class Amphibia; order Anura; family Hylidae; genus Hyla; species Hyla sarda. The sequence goes on along the minus strand of NW_026607759.1, from coordinate 5,223 downwards.
GCGAGGTCCTCAATGCACCTATCACTGGGGATGAGCTCTTAGAAGTTCTCAAATCCCTTCCTGTTGGTCGTTCCCCCGGCCCGGACGGCTTTACATACCTCTACTACAAGACCCATTTCTCTGTGCTAATACCTAAGCTGGTACCCCTTTTTAACTCTTTCATGGGGGGGGATCCAGCAGTCTCTTTTGCATTCTCTCATCACCCTGATACCTAAGCCTGGTAAAGATCCTCATAATTGTTCTAGTTATCGGCCTATCACCCTCCTCAATTCTGATTTGAAGTGATTTTCTAAGGTAATAGCGGTTAGGCTATGCTTCTCTCTCCCATCCCTAATCCATAAGGATCAGGTAGGGTTTATTCCCTGTCGCCAAGGTGGTGATAACACCAGGAGGATAGTGAACAGGCGCTCATACTTAGCCTTGATACTGAAAAGGCTTTTCATAGACTAGGATGGCCGTTTCTTTTTGCTATCCTTCAGAAGTTTGGCATTACAGGTAATTTTTTGACTGCACTGCGGGGTCTCTACTCTTCTCCTACTGCCTCTTTGAAACTCCCTCACACCCCTTCTCCTACTCTTCCTTTGTTCAATGGGACCCGTCAGGGTTGTCCGTTGTCCCCCTTGATTTTTGCCTTATGTATTGAGCCTGTGGCTGCCATGATTAGGGGGGACCCGGACATCACTGGCGTTCCGTTACACGACAGGGAGTTCAAGATTTGCTTGTTTGCTGCTGATGTCCTTCTCACTCGTCCTTTACTCTCTCTCCCTAGTCTCTATAGAGCTCTCCATGATTATGTTGTGGTCTCTGGCTACAAGGTGAATCTCTCCAAATCTGAATCTCCCCTTGTCTCTCTCCACTCTCCTACGTTCCTTTAGGTGGTCTCCGTCTGCTCTCAAATACTTGGGGGTCTCTATTACTTCTCACTATTCCTTGCTCTATTCTACTATCTATCTCCCCCTTTTCCAGGAACTCCGTGCTCTTATGGAGCAATGGCGCTCGCAGTATATTTCCTTTTTTGGGCGCATAGTGGTGGTTAAAATTACTGTCCTGCCGAAATTACTATAAGTTTTTGAGACATTACCGGTTCGTTTGCCGATGTCTGCTCTAAGTTCGTTCCAATTGGCTATTTTCAAATTAATTTGGGATGGAAAGAGGCACCGACTCCCTATGTCTGTAATGATGGCTGGCAGGGCATCTGGGGGTCTTGCAGTTCCGGATGTGGTTAAGTACTATTGGGCTGCCCATTTGCGTCATCTCGCGGCGTGGTCCTCTTACCATGCATACAGCCGCTGGATGGAGCTGGAGAAGCTTTGGTTAGCCCCTTTCCACCCTAATACGCTCCTTTGGTCCCCTCCTGCATCTACTGTTTCTTTTTCTCCTGTTTTGGGCCCTATGGTGTCTTCCGAATATGTCTGGGGGTTATTGTTGTGTCAGATATAAACCGTTCTCTCCTTCCTCCCCTCTCCGCTCCTTTCTCTACCATCCTGACTTCCCTTCTGGCCAGTCTGCGGTAATGGTGCGGGAGTGGGGTTCTCGGGCCTATAAGGAAACCCAATATAAATTGCTTATGGGCTGGTATCATACCCCGGAGCTGTTAAATAGATTGAACCGTGACATCCCCCTCAGTGCTGGCGGGGTGGGGTTGCTTTGGGCTTGGTATTTCATATCTTCCGGTCCTGTTCTCTTACAGTAGGTTAATGGAACAAGGTGCAGGGTCTGCTCTCTGAGGTTTTGGGGGTGATGGTTCCCCTTAACCCTCTTATCTACCTTCTTCAACTTTCTTATCCTGCTTTGTCTAGAAAGTGGTTTAAGCTTTTTATGCTTATAGTTTTGGCCGCTAAAACTCTTATTGCTAAATGCTGGAAGAGGACCCTCCCTCCGAGTCTGACCTGTTGTCTCGTGTACGTGAGATTCGTTCTCTGGTATCTTTAATGGCCTCTTGAATAATGCTATCCCTCCCTCCCTCCCTTCCTTCCTTTCTGTCTGGGACCCTGGGATCCCTTCTCTCTTACTCTTTCTTCTCTCCTGTTCTCTTACTTTTCATACCTGCTTCCTTAGGTGTGTACATCTCCTTTTTGTAGGTCTTCGTGTTTCCCCTGTTTGTCTCCCCCTCCCCCTTCCCTTGTTTTTGGGTTCCGGCCCTTCTTTCCTATGATTGCTGACATGTGGATATAAGATGCTGATAGGCCCTTTCCATGTGTACATGTCCTCATTGTAGGTCTTCGTGCTTCCCCTGTTTGTCTCTCCCTCCCCCCCCCCCCCCCCCCCCTTCCCTTGTTTTTGGTTCCGGCCCTTCTTTCCTATGATAGCTGACATGTGGATATAAGATGCTGATAGGCCCCGTTCCATGTGTACATGTCCTTTTTGTAGGTCTTCATGTTTACCCTGTGTCTCCCCCCTCCCCCCTTCCCTTGTTTTTGGGTTCCGGCCCTTCTTTCCTATGATAGCTGACATGTGGATATAAGATGCTGATAGGCCCGTTCCATGTGTACATGTCCTTTTTGTAGGTCTTCATGTTTACCCTGTGTCTCCCCCTCCCCCCTTCCCTTGTTTTTGGGTTCCGGCCCTTCTTTCCTATGATTGCTGACATGTGGATATAAGATGCTGATAGGCCCTTTCCATGTGTACATGTCCTCATTGTAGGTCTTCGTCTTTCCCCTGTTTGTCTCTCCCTCCCCCCCCCCCTTCCCTTGTTTTTGGGTTCCGACCCTTCTTTCCTATGATTGCTGACATGTGGATTTAAGATGCTGATAGGCCCTTTCCATGTGTACATGTCCTTTTTGTAGGTCTTCGTGTTTCCCCTGTTCGTCTCCCCCCCCCCCCCCTTCCATTGTTTTTGGGTTCCAACCCTTTCCATGTGTACATGTCCTTTTTGTAGGTCTTCGTGTTTCCCCTGTCCGTCTCCCCCCCCCCCCCCTTCCATTGTTTTTGGGTTCCAACCCTTTCCATGTGTACATGTCCTTTTTGTAGGTCTTCGTGTTTCCCCTGTTCGTCTCCCCCCCCCCCTTCCATTGTTTTTGGGTTCCAACCCTTTCCATGTGTACATGTCCTTTTTGTAGGTCTTCGTGTTTCCCCTGTTCGTCTCCCCCCCCCCTTCCATTGTTTTTGGGTTCCAACCCTTTCCATGTGTACATGTCCTTTTTGTAGGTCTTCGTGTTTCCCCTGTTCGTCTCCCTCCCCCCTTCCATTGTTTTTGGGTTCCAACCCTTTCCATGTGTACATGTCCTTTTTGTAGGTCTTCGTGTTTCCCCTGTTTGTCTCCCCCCCCCCTCCTTCCATTGTTTTTGGGTTCCAACCCTTTCCATGTGTACATGTCCTTTTTTGTAGGTCTTCGTGTTTCCCCTGTTCGTCTCCCCCCCCCCCCCCCCTTCCATTGTTTTTGGGTTCCAACCCTTTCCATGTGTACATGTCCTTTTTGTAGGTATTCGTGTTTCCCCTGTTCGTCTCCCCCCCCCCCCTCCTTCCATTGTTTTTGGGTTCCAACCCTTTCCATTTGTACATGTCCTTTTTGTAGGTCTTCGTGTTTCCCCTGTTCGTCTCCCCCCCCCCCTCCTTCCATTGTTTTTGGGTTCCAACCCTTTCCATGTATACATGTCCTTTTTGTAGGTCTTCGTGTTTCCCCTGTTCGTCTCCCCCCCCCCCCCCCTCCTTCCATTGTTTTTGGGTTCCAACCCTTTCCATGTGTACATGTCCTTTTTGTAGGTCTTCGTGTTTCCCCTGTTCGTCTCCCCCCCCCCCCCCTCCTTCCATTGTTTTTGGGTTCCAACCCTTTCCATGTGTACATGTCCTTTTTGTAGGTCTTCGTGTTTCCCCTGTTCGTCTCCCCCCCCCCCTCCTTCCATTGTTTTTGGGTTCCAACCCTTTCCATGTGTACATGTCCTTTTTGTAGGTCTTCGTGTTTCCCCTGTTCGTCTCCCCCCCCCCCCCCCCCTCCTTCCATTGTTTTTGGGTTCCAACCCTTTCCATGTGTACATGTCCTTTTTGTAGGTCTTCGTGTTTCCCCTGTTCGTCTCCCCCCCCCCCCTCCTTCCATTGTTTTTGGGTTCCAACCCTTTCCATGTGTACATGTCCTTTTTGTAGGTCTTCGTGTTTCCCCTGTTCATCTCCCCCCCCCCCCCTCCTTCCATTGTTTTTGGGTTCCAACCCTTTCCATGTGTACATGTCCTTTTTGTAGGTCTTCGTGTTTCCCCTGTTCGTCTCCCCCCCCCCCCCCCCTCCTTCCATTGTTTTTGGGTTCCAACCCTTTCCATGTGTACATGTCCTTTTTGTAGGTCTTCGTGTTTCCCCTGTTCGTCTCCCCCCCCCCCCCCTCCTTCCATTGTTTTTGGGTTCCAACCCTTTCCATGTGTACATGTCCTTTTTGTAGGTCTTCGTGTTTCCCCTGTTCAGTCTCCCCCCCCCCCCTCCTTCCATTGTTTTTGGGTTCCAACCCTTTCCATGTGTACATGTCCTTTTTGTAGGTCTTCGTGTTTCCCCTGTTCGTCTCCCCCCCCCCCCCCTCCTTCCATTGTTTTTGGGTTCCAACCCTTTCCATGTGTACATGTCCTTTTTGTAGGTCTTCGTGTTTCCCCTGTTCGTCTCCCCCCCCCCCCCCCTCCTTCCATTGTTTTTGGGTTCCAACCCTTTCCATGTGTACATGTCCTTTTTGTAGGTCTTCGTGTTTCCCCTGTTCGTCTCCCCCCCCCCCTCCTTCCATTGTTTTTGGGTTCCAACCCTTTCCATGTGTACATGTCCTTTTTGTAGGTCTTCGTGTTTCCCCTGTTCGTCTCCCCCCCCCCCCCTCCTTCCATTGTTTTTGGGTTCCAACCCTTTCCATGTGTACATGCTGCTGACGCTACATTCACGAATTTCTCTGTTGGTGCCAGGAACTTCCGGAGTCGTTTCCGTTGTGGAATTCGCTTACCCTGATCCTGTCACCAGCAAGCGTTATTGTACTGTCTGTTTTGCATTGACTGTTTCTAGGCTTTAGCCCACCTACTGCTTTTGTATTGTTTTTCCTTGTTTGGATTTCTATTTGTGAAAATTCTTCAATAAAAAATATACAGTTTAAAAAAAGATCCCATCTGTGTGCTGCCTTGGGACGAATAGGAAAAACAAAATTGTTCTTACCTGTAATTTTGATTTCCTTGAGTCCAAAGGCAGCACACAAATGATTCATCCCCCACTCCACCCTAGACTTCCACCTAGCTATTCTTTCTATTCGGAATTCGTCTCTATCTTTAA
>NW_026607758.1:0-118597 GCF_029499605.1 Hyla sarda | reverse complement strand
TTTCACGTTTTTTTACGTTTTTCTCCTTTTCGCCTCTTTTCTGGGCGTATTATTCTTCTTTTTCTTCTTTTTTTTCGTCTAATGCATACCCCATCAGTGCAGCAATGCTTATTCAATACCGCCAGCAGATGGAGACACTGGGGGATAATTTTCTAAGGATTTATACTGATTTTTCCTGTCTGAATTTGTCGCACAGAAAGTTGCAGGCCAAATATGTGTGACATTTCTGCGACTTTAGCTTCTAGAGCATTTTTACAACATTATACATAGGTGCTGAATACATAAAAAGCGACTGTTCAGCGACAGACAAGTCGCATCGGCTGAAAGTAGGCCAGAATGTCAGTCCATGTTGGAGCAGGTTTAGATACAGTCTAAAGTATAGATCTCAAAGTCTGTGCACAGAATTTAGCAAGGGCCTCGCACCTTCTGATGCATCAGGTAGGTGCACAATAGCATAGCCTAACCCTCTGTACTTTGGTCTATATTGATGCGGGACATAGACAGCCAGCTGATGACCAATCCATTAGTGCAATGGATGGCTGGAAGCATTTGTCTTTGCCTTTGCAATACCACAGAAGCAATGCATGGTCAATGTACAGCAATGACACACCTGTGTGAACAGCCAGGAGACCCCCCCCCCCCCCATGTTATGTTACATAGTTACATAGTTAGTACGGTCGAAAAAAGACATATGTCCATCAAGTTCAACCAGGGAATTAAGGGGTAGGGGTGTGGCGCGATATTGGGGAAGGGATGAGATTTTATATTTCTTCATAAGCATTAATCTTATTTTGTCAATTAGGAACATTCAGCACCCACCCGCTATCAAGGCAGCTGCCTATCATGTCATGCCCTACCTGCACAGGTGTGCTGGCTACTCAAATGATCCAATTAAGGAGGCCATTTAGTCAGCAGCAGCAGAAGTCCTGTGCCTGGACGCTCCAACAGCGGCCAGACACAAGCAGAAGCAGAAGCAGCAGAAGCAGCAGCAGCACCACCTTTTGTTTTTTGGCTGCAGCAGCAGCAAGGCCCACAGGGCTGGCTAGCTGGCTAGCCAGCAAGCAGGTAGCAATGAAAGTAGGAATCTTTCTTTTTAACCCTGTAAGGGGGTGGTGCACTGTACCCGAAGATACTGCCATATCGGGTCAATGCATAGGGCGACGGAAGCAAGCTTCGAAATCGGCCCCCGTTCTCAAAAATCCATTTAATATATGGTCCCCAGATAGGGGACGTATCAGATATTAAACTGATAAGAACAGATACTACACTTGATCTTAGCCAAAAGGCCGAGAAGCGATAACCGTGAAAGGGGCGGGCCCAACAAGGTGCCCTTCATGGGCACTATCACTGCTTGCTGTCAGGGAGGCTGCCAGACAATTTTCCATGCACACTCTGGGCTGGGGGGCAGTCAACCACCAGTACACACAGCAGAACCTAAACCCATACCATTATTGCTAAGCAGCAAGACAGGGGCCCATTGCACTCCCACGGGGCCTTTTTAAATGCAATCCATAACCCGGATTTGCCAGGAACCCTTCTTACTCCTCCTACTTGCATGTGACACTGGGCTTAGGATCTGCATAGGAAACACACACACAAGCACACACCTACCTTTGTTGCCTGCAGATGCCTCCTTGGCTGTCCCCAAACGGTATCAAACCAACACCCACGGGAAGCTGTAAGCATAGAGGACATGCCTGCACCCCATTGGACTTACCTGTGTGGGTTAAACCCGGGTTATTTGACAACCTATGGCGGTGATGGTTCTGCTCAGTGCAGAGCAGTGCTGATGCTCCTCATAAAGCTGTCGCTGCTGTGAAGGTTCTAGGTGACATCACAAATCCCTATGGTTACATACACAACAAAGCTGGGTTGTTGTTGTTTACACTCTGCAAGGCCTGTGGAAGTGAGTGACATCATAGCACTGTAGTTCTGAGGGTTCTAGATGGATGCAACAATCTCCTGTTGCTTCTATGAAGGCCATAATAGACGACATCACCAAACAGCTCCATAGTCACATACACAGCAAAGGAGAGATGTTGTTTACACCTAGTGATGTCAGTGGTATTGAGTGACATCACAGCACAGTGCTAAGGCTCCTGGGCCTGGACACAGCAGCGGCTGCAATATCTCAACGGAGAATACGTTTATATATATGTGTGTGTGTGCGCGTATATATATATATATATATATATATATATATATATATATATATTTCTCCGCCGAAATCACTTTTAAACCCATTTCCACCTTTTTTCCCTTCTCTTCCTCTTACTTTTTTTTCACGTTTTTTTACGTTTTTCTCCTTTTCGCCTCTTTTCTGGGCGTATTATTCTTCTTTTTCTTCTTTTTTTTCGTCTAATGCATACCCCATCAGTGCAGCAATGCTTATTCAATACCGCCAGCAGATGGAGACACTGGGGGATAATTTTCTAAGGATTTATACTGATTTTTCCTGTCTGAATTTGTCGCACAGAAAGTTGCAGGCCAAATATGTGTGACATTTCTGCGACTTTAGCTTCTAGAGCATTTTTACAACATTATACATAGGTGCTGAATACATAAAAAGCGACTGTTCAGCGACAGACAAGTCGCATCGGCTGAAAGTAGGCCAGAATGTCAGTCCATGTTGGAGCAGGTTTAGATACAGTCTAAAGTATAGATCTCAAAGTCTGTGCACAGAATTTAGCAAGGGCCTCGCACCTTCTGATGCATCAGGTAGGTGCACAATAGCATAGCCTAACCCTCTGTACTTTGGTCTATATTGATGCGGGACATAGACAGCCAGCTGATGACCAATCCATTAGTGCAATGGATGGCTGGAAGCATTTGTCTTTGCCTTTGCAATACCACAGAAGCAATGCATGGTCAATGTACAGCAATGACACACCTGTGTGAACAGCCAGGAGACCCCCCCCACCCCCCCCCATGTTATGTTACATAGTTACATAGTTAGTACGGTCGAAAAAAGACATATGTCCATCAAGTTCAACCAGGGAATTAAGGGGTAGGGGTGTGGCGCGATATTGGGGAAGGGATGAGATTTTATATTTCTTCATAAGCATTAATCTTATTTTGTCAATTAGGAACATTCAGCACCCACCCGCTATCAAGGCAGCTGCCTATCATGTCATGCCCTACCTGCACAGGTGTGCTGGCTACTCAAATGATCCAATTAAGGAGGCCATTTAGTCAGCAGCAGCAGAAGTCCTGTGCCTGGACGCTCCAACAGCGGCCAGACACAAGCAGAAGCAGAAGCAGCAGAAGCAGCAGCAGCACCACCTTTTGTTTTTTGGCTGCAGCAGCAGCAAGGCCCACAGGGCTGGCTAGCTGGCTAGCCAGCAAGCAGGTAGCAATGAAAGTAGGAATCTTTCTTTTTAACCCTGTAAGGGGGTGGTGCACTGTACCCGAAGATACTGCCATATCGGGTCAATGCATAGGGCGACGGAAGCAAGCTTCGAAATCGGCCCCCGTTCTCAAAAATCCATTTAATATATGGTCCCCAGATAGGGGACGTATCAGATATTAAACTGATAAGAACAGATACTACACTTGATCTTAGCCAAAAGGCCGAGAAGCGATAACCGTGAAAGGGGCGGGCCCAACAAGGTGCCCTTCATGGGCACTATCACTGCTTGCTGTCAGGGAGGCTGCCAGACAATTTTCCATGCACACTCTGGGCTGGGGGGCAGTCAACCACCAGTACACACAGCAGAACCTAAACCCATACCATTATTGCTAAGCAGCAAGACAGGGGCCCATTGCACTCCCACGGGGCCTTTTTAAATGCAATCCATAACCCGGATTTGCCAGGAACCCTTCTTACTCCTCCTACTTGCATGTGACACTGGGCTTAGGATCTGCATAGGAAACACACACACAAGCACACACCTACCTTTGTTGCCTGCAGATGCCTCCTTGGCTGTCCCCAAACGGTATCAAACCAACACCCACGGGAAGCTGTAAGCATAGAGGACATGCCTGCACCCCATTGGACTTACCTGTGTGGGTTAAACCCGGGTTATTTGACAACCTATGGCGGTGATGGTTCTGCTCAGGCAGAGCAGTGCTGATGCTCCTCATAAAGCTGTCGCTGCTGTGAAGGTTCTAGGTGACATCACAAATCCCTATGGTTACATACACAACAAAGCTGGGTTGTTGTTGTTTACACTCTGCAAGGCCTGTGGAAGTGAGTGACATCATAGCACTGTAGTTCTGAGGGTTCTAGATGGATGCAACAATCTCCTGTTGCTTCTATGAAGGCCATAATAGACGACATCACCAAACAGCTCCATAGTCACATACACAGCAAAGGAGAGATGTTGTTTACACCTAGTGATGTCAGTGGTATTGAGTGACATCACAGCACAGTGCTAAGGCTCCTGGGCCTGGACACAGCAGCGGCTGCAATATCTCAACGGAGAATACGTTTATATATATGTGTGTGTGTGCGCGTATATATATATATATATATATATATATATATATATATATATATATTTCTCCGCCGAAATCACTTTTAAACCCATTTCCACCTTTTTTTCCCTTCTCTTCCTCTTACTTTTTTTTCACGTTTTTTTACGTTTTTCTCCTTTTCGCCTCTTTTCTGGGCGTATTATTCTTCTTTTTCTTCTTTTTTTTCGTCTAATGCATACCCCATCAGTGCAGCAATGCTTATTCAATACCGCCAGCAGATGGAGACACTGGGGGATAATTTTCTAAGGATTTATACTGATTTTTCCTGTCTGAATTTGTCGCACAGAAAGTTGCAGGCCAAATATGTGTGACATTTCTGCGACTTTAGCTTCTAGAGCATTTTTACAACATTATACATAGGTGCTGAATACATAAAAAGCGACTGTTCAGCGACAGACAAGTCGCATCGGCTGAAAGTAGGCCAGAATGTCAGTCCATGTTGGAGCAGGTTTAGATACAGTCTAAAGTATAGATCTCAAAGTCTGTGCACAGAATTTAGCAAGGGCCTCGCACCTTCTGATGCATCAGGTAGGTGCACAATAGCATAGCCTAACCCTCTGTACTTTGGTCTATATTGATGCGGGACATAGACAGCCAGCTGATGACCAATCCATTAGTGCAATGGATGGCTGGAAGCATTTGTCTTTGCCTTTGCAATACCACAGAAGCAATGCATGGTCAATGTACAGCAATGACACACCTGTGTGAACAGCCAGGAGACCCCCCCCCCCCCCCCCATGTTATGTTACATAGTTACATAGTTAGTACGGTCGAAAAAAGACATATGTCCATCAAGTTCAACCAGGGAATTAAGGGGTAGGGGTGTGGCGCGATATTGGGGAAGGGATGAGATTTTATATTTCTTCATAAGCATTAATCTTATTTTGTCAATTAGGAACATTCAGCACCCACCCGCTATCAAGGCAGCTGCCTATCATGTCATGCCCTACCTGCACAGGTGTGCTGGCTACTCAAATGATCCAATTAAGGAGGCCATTTAGTCAGCAGCAGCAGAAGTCCTGTGCCTGGACGCTCCAACAGCGGCCAGACACAAGCAGAAGCAGAAGCAGCAGAAGCAGCAGCAGCACCACCTTTTGTTTTTTGGCTGCAGCAGCAGCAAGGCCCACAGGGCTGGCTAGCTGGCTAGCCAGCAAGCAGGTAGCAATGAAAGTAGGAATCTTTCTTTTTAACCCTGTAAGGGGGTGGTGCACTGTACCCGAAGATACTGCCATATCGGGTCAATGCATAGGGCGACGGAAGCAAGCTTCGAAATCGGCCCCCGTTCTCAAAAATCCATTTAATATATGGTCCCCAGATAGGGGACGTATCAGATATTAAACTGATAAGAACAGATACTACACTTGATCTTAGCCAAAAGGCCGAGAAGCGATAACCGTGAAAGGGGCGGGCCCAACAAGGTGCCCTTCATGGGCACTATCACTGCTTGCTGTCAGGGAGGCTGCCAGACAATTTTCCATGCACACTCTGGGCTGGGGGGCAGTCAACCACAAGTACACACAGCAGAACCTAAACCCATACCATTATTGCTAAGCAGCAAGACAGGGGCCCATTGCACTCCCACGGGGCCTTTTTAAATGCAATCCATAACCCGGATTTGCCAGGAACCCTTCTTACTCCTCCTACTTGCATGTGACACTGGGCTTAGGATCTGCATAGGAAACACACACACAAGCACACACCTACCTTTGTTGCCTGCAGATGCCTCCTTGGCTGTCCCCAAACGGTATCAAACCAACACCCACGGGAAGCTGTAAGCATAGAGGACATGCCTGCACCCCATTGGACTTACCTGTGTGGGTTAAACCCGGGTTATTTGACAACCTATGGCGGTGATGGTTCTGCTCAGGCAGAGCAGTGCTGATGCTCCTCATAAAGCTGTCGCTGCTGTGAAGGTTCTAGGTGACATCACAAATCCCTATGGTTACATACACAACAAAGCTGGGTTGTTGTTGTTTACACTCTGCAAGGCCTGTGGAAGTGAGTGACATCATAGCACTGTAGTTCTGAGGGTTCTAGATGGATGCAACAATCTCCTGTTGCTTCTATGAAGGCCATAATAGACGACATCACCAAACAGCTCCATAGTCACATACACAGCAAAGGAGAGATGTTGTTTACACCTAGTGATGTCAGTGGTATTGAGTGACATCACAGCACAGTGCTAAGGCTCCTGGGCCTGGACACAGCAGCGGCTGCAATATCTCAACGGAGAATACGTTTATATATATGTGTGTGTGTGCGCGTATATATATATATATATATATATATATATATATATATATATATTTCTCCGCCGAAATCACTTTTAAACCCATTTCCACCTTTTTTTCCCTTCTCTTCCTCTTACTTTTTTTTCACGTTTTTTTACGTTTTTCTCCTTTTCGCCTCTTTTCTGGGCGTATTATTCTTCTTTTTCTTCTTTTTTTTCGTCTAATGCATACCCCATCAGTGCAGCAATGCTTATTCAATACCGCCAGCAGATGGAGACACTGGGGGATAATTTTCTAAGGATTTATACTGATTTTTCCTGTCTGAATTTGTCGCACAGAAAGTTGCAGGCCAAATATGTGTGACATTTCTGCGACTTTAGCTTCTAGAGCATTTTTACAACATTATACATAGGTGCTGAATACATAAAAAGCGACTGTTCAGCGACAGACAAGTTGCATCGGCTGAAAGTAGGCCAGAATGTCAGTCCATGTTGGAGCAGGTTTAGATACAGTCTAAAGTATAGATCTCAAAGTCTGTGCACAGAATTTAGCAAGGGCCTCGCACCTTCTGATGCATCAGGTAGGTGCACAATAGCATAGCCTAACCCTCTGTACTTTGGTCTATATTGATGCGGGACATAGACAGCCAGCTGATGACCAATCCATTAGTGCAATGGATGGCTGGAAGCATTTGTCTTTGCCTTTGCAATACCACAGAAGCAATGCATGGTCAATGTACAGCAATGACACACCTGTGTGAACAGCCAGGAGACCCCCCCCCCCCCCCCCCATGTTATGTTACATAGTTACATAGTTAGTACGGTCGAAAAAAGACATATGTCCATCAAGTTCAACCAGGGAATTAAGGGGTAGGGGTGTGGCGCGATATTGGGGAAGGGATGAGATTTTATATTTCTTCATAAGCATTAATCTTATTTTGTCAATTAGGAACATTCAGCACCCACCCGCTATCAAGGCAGCTGCCTATCATGTCATGCCCTACCTGCACAGGTGTGCTGGCTACTCAAATGATCCAATTAAGGAGGCCATTTAGTCAGCAGCAGCAGCAGAAGTCCTGTGCCTGGACGCTCCAACAGCGGCCAGACACAAGCAGAAGCAGAAGCAGCAGAAGCAGCAGCAGCACCACCTTTTGTTTTTTGGCTGCAGCAGCAGCAAGGCCCACAGGGCTGGCTAGCTGGCTAGCCAGCAAGCAGGTAGCAATGAAAGTAGGAATCTTTCTTTTTAACCCTGTAAGGGGGTGGTGCACTGTACCCGAAGATACTGCCATATCGGGTCAATGCATAGGGCGACGGAAGCAAGCTTCGAAATCGGCCCCCGTTCTCAAAAATCCATTTAATATATGGTCCCCAGATAGGGGACGTATCAGATATTAAACTGATAAGAACAGATACTACACTTGATCTTAGCCAAAAGGCCGAGAAGCGATAACCGTGAAAGGGGCGGGCCCAACAAGGTGCCCTTCATGGGCACTATCACTGCTTGCTGTCAGGGAGGCGCCAGACAATTTTCCATGCACACTCTGGGCTGGGGGGCAGTCAACCACCAGTACACACAGCAGAACCTAAACCCATACCATTATTGCTAAGCAGCAAGACAGGGGCCCATTGCACTCCCACGGGGCCTTTTTAAATGCAATCCATAACCCGGATTTGCCAGGAACCCTTCTTACTCCTCCTACTTGCATGTGACACTGGGCTTAGGATCTGCATAGGAAACACACACACAAGCACACACCTACCTTTGTTGCCTGCAGATGCCTCCTTGGCTGTCCCCAAACGGTATCAAACCAACACCCACGGGAAGCTGTAAGCATAGAGGACATGCCTGCACCCCATTGGACTTACCTGTGTGGGTTAAACCCGGGTTATTTGACAACCTATGGCGGTGATGGTTCTGCTCAGGCAGAGCAGTGCTGATGCTCCTCATAAAGCTGTCGCTGCTTTGAAGGTTCTAGGTGACATCACAAATCCCTATGGTTACATACACAACAAAGCTGGGTTGTTGTTGTTTACACTCTGCAAGGCCTGTGGAAGTGAGTGACATCATAGCACTGTAGTTCTGAGGGTTCTAGATGGATGCAACAATCTCCTGTTGCTTCTATGAAGGCCATAATAGACGACATCACCAAACAGCTCCATAGTCACATACACAGCAAAGGAGAGATGTTGTTTACACCTAGTGATGTCAGTGGTATTGAGTGACATCACAGCACAGTGCTAAGGCTCCTGGGCCTGGACACAGCAGCGGCTGCAATATCTCAACGGAGAATACGTTTATATATATGTGTGTGTGTGCGCGTATATATATATATATATATATATATATATATATATATATTTCTCCGCCGAAATCACTTTTAAACCCATTTCCACCTTTTTTTCCCTTCTCTTCCTCTTACTTTTTTTCAAGTTTTTTTACGTTTTTCTCCTTTTCGCCTCTTTTCTGGGCGTATTATTCTTCTTTTTCTTCTTTTTTTTTCGTCTAATGCATACCCCATCAGTGCAGCAATGCTTATTCAATACCGCCAGCAGATGGAGACACTGGGGGATAATTTTCTAAGGATTTATACTGATTTTTCCTGTCTGGAATTTGTCGCACAGAAAGTTGCAGGCCAAATATGTGTGACATTTCTGCGACTTTAGCTTCTAGAGCATTTTTACAACATTATACATAGGTGCTGAATACATAAAAAGCGACTGTTCAGCGACAGACAAGTCGCATCGGCTGAAAGTAGGCCAGAATGTCAGTCCATGTTGGAGCAGGTTTAGATACAGTCTAAAGTATAGATCTCAAAGTCTGTGCACAGAATTTAGCAAGGGCCTCGCACCTTCTGATGCATCAGGTAGGTGCACAATAGCATAGCCTAACCCTCTGTACTTTGGTCTATATTGATGCGGGACATAGACAGCCAGCTGATGACCAATCCATTAGTGCAATGGATGGCTGGAAGCATTTGTCTTTGCCTTTGCAATACCACAGAAGCAATGCATGGTCAATGTACAGCAATGACACACCTGTGTGAACAGCCAGGAGACCCCCCCCCCCCATGTTATGTTACATAGTTACATAGTTAGTACGGTCGAAAAAAGACATATGTCCATCAAGTTCAACCAGGGAATTAAGGGGTAGGGGTGTGGCGCGATATTGGGGAAGGGATGAGATTTTATATTTCTTCATAAGCATTAATCTTATTTTGTCAATTAGGAACATTCAGCACCCACCCGCTATCAAGGCAGCTGCCTATCATGTCATGCCCTACCTGCACAGGTGTGCTGGCTACTCAAATGATCCAATTAAGGAGGCCATTTAGTCAGCAGCAGCAGAAGTCCTGTGCCTGGACGCTCCAACAGCGGCCAGACACAAGCAGAAGCAGAAGCAGCAGCAGAAGCAGCAGCAGCACCTTTTGTTTTTTGGCTGCAGCAGCAGCAAGGCCCACAGGGCTGGCTAGCTGGCTAGCCAGCAAGCAGGTAGCAATGAAAGTAGGAATCTTTCTTTTTAACCCTGTAAGGGGGTGGTGCACTGTACCCGAAGATACTGCCATATCGGGTCAATGCATAGGGCGACGGAAGCAAGCTTCGAAATCGGCCCCCGTTCTCAAAAATCCATTTAATATATGGTCCCCAGATAGGGGACGTATCAGATATTAAACTGATAAGAACAGATACTACACTTGATCTTAGCCAAAAGGCCGAGAAGCGATAACCGTGAAAGGGGCGGGCCCAACAAGGTGCCCTTCATGGGCACTATCACTGCTTGCTGTCAGGGAGGCTGCCAGACAATTTTCCATGCACACTCTGGGCTGGGGGGCAGTCAACCACCAGTACACACAGCAGAACCTAAACCCATACCATTATTGCTAAGCAGCAAGACAGGGGCCCATTGCACTCCCACGGGGCCTTTTTAAATGCAATCCATAACCCGGATTTGCCAGGAACCCTTCTTACTCCTCCTACTTGCATGTGACACTGGGCTTAGGATCTGCATAGGAAACACACACACAAGCACACACCGACCTTTGTTGCCTGCAGATGCCTCCTTGGCTGTCCCCAAACGGTATCAAACCAACACCCACGGGAAGCTGTAAGCATAGAGGACATGCCTGCACCCCATTGGACTTACCTGTGTGGGTTAAACCCGGGTTATTTGACAACCTATGGCGGTGATGGTTCTGCTCAGGCAGAGCAGTGCTGATGCTCCTCATAAAGCTGTCGCTGCTGTGAAGGTTCTAGGTGACATCACAAATCCCTATGGTTACATACACAACAAAGCTGGGTTGTTGTTGTTTACACTCTGCAAGGCCTGTGGAAGTGAGTGACATCATAGCACTGTAGTTCTGAGGGTTCTAGATGGATGCAACAATCTCCTGTTGCTTCTATGAAGGCCATAATAGACGACATCACCAAACAGCTCCATAGTCACATACACAGCAAAGGAGAGATGTTGTTTACACCTAGTGATGTCAGTGGTATTGAGTGACATCACAGCACAGTGCTAAGGCTCCTGGGCCTGGACACAGCAGCGGCTGCAATATCTCAACGGAGAATACGTTTATATATATGTGTGTGTGTGCGCGTATATATATATATATATATATATATATATATATATATATATTTCTCCGCCGAAATCACTTTTAAACCCATTTCCACCTTTTTTTCCCTTCTCTTCCTCTTACTTTTTTTTCACGTTTTTTTAAGTTTTTCTCCTTTTCGCCTCTTTTCTGGGCGTATTATTCTTCTTTTTCTTCTTTTTTTTCGTCTAATGCATACCCCATCAGTGCAGCAATGCTTATTCAATACCGCCAGCAGATGGAGACACTGGGGGATAATTTTCTAAGGATTTATACTGATTTTTCCTGTCTGAATTTGTCGCACAGAAAGTTGCAGGCCAAATATGTGTGACATTTCTGCGACTTTAGCTTCTAGAGCATTTTTACAACATTATACATAGGTGCTGAATACATAAAAAGCGACTGTTCAGCGACAGACAAGTCGCATCGGCTGAAAGTAGGCCAGAATGTCAGTCCATGTTGGAGCAGGTTTAGATACAGTCTAAAGTATAGATCTCAAAGTCTGTGCACAGAATTTAGCAAGGGCCTCGCACCTTCTGATGCATCAGGTAGGTGCACAATAGCATAGCCTAACCCTCTGTACTTTGGTCTATATTGATGCGGGACATAGACAGCCAGCTGATGACCAATCCATTAGTGCAATGGATGGCTGGAAGCATTTGTCTTTGCCTTTGCAATACCACAGAAGCAATGCATGGTCAATGTACAGCAATGACACACCTGTGTGAACAGCCAGGAGACCCCCCCCCCCCCCCCCCCCATGTTATGTTACATAGTTACATAGTTAGTACGGTCGAAAAAAGACATATGTCCATCAAGTTCAACCAGGGAATTAAGGGGTAGGGGTGTGGCGCGATATTGGGGAAGGGATGAGATTTTATATTTCTTCATAAGCATTAATCTTATTTTGTCAATTAGGAACATTCAGCACCCACCCGCTATCAAGGCAGCTGCCTATCATGTCATGCCCTACCTGCACAGGTGTGCTGGCTACTCAAATGATCCAATTAAGGAGGCCATTTAGTCAGCAGCAGCAGAAGTCCTGTGCCTGGACGCTCCAACAGCGGCCAGACACAAGCAGAAGCAGAAGCAGCAGAAGCAGCAGCAGCACCACCTTTTGTTTTTTGGCTGCAGCAGCAGCAAGGCCCACAGGGCTGGCTAGCTGGCTAGCCAGCAAGCAGGTAGCAATGAAAGTAGGAATCTTTCTTTTTAACCCTGTAAGGGGGTGGTGCACTGTACCCGAAGATACTGCCATATCGGGTCAATGCATAGGGCGACGGAAGCAAGCTTCGAAATCGGCCCCCGTTCTCAAAAATCCATTTAATATATGGTCCCCAGATAGGGGACGTATCAGATATTAAACTGATAAGAACAGATACTACACTTGATCTTAGCCAAAAGGCCGAGAAGCGATAACCGTGAAAGGGGCGGGCCCAACAAGGTGCCCTTCATGGGCACTATCACTGCTTGCTGTCAGGGAGGCTGCCAGACAATTTTCCATGCACACTCTGGGCTGGGGGGCAGTCAACCACCAGTACACACAGCAGAACCTAAACCCATACCATTATTGCTAAGCAGCAAGACAGGGGCCCATTGCACTCCCACGGGGCCTTTTTAAATGCAATCCATAACCCGGATTTGCCAGGAACCCTTCTTACTCCTCCTACTTGCATGTGACACTGGGCTTAGGATCTGCATAGGAAACACACACACAAGCACACACCTACCTTTGTTGCCTGCAGATGCCTCCTTGGCTGTCCCCAAACGGTATCAAACCAACACCCACGGGAAGCTGTAAGCATAGAGGACATGCCTGCACCCCATTGGACTTACCTGTGTGGGTTAAACCCGGGTTATTTGACAACCTATGGCGGTGATGGTTCTGCTCAGGCAGAGCAGTGCTGATGCTCCTCATAAAGCTGTCGCTGCTGTGAAGGTTCTAGGTGACATCACAAATCCCTATGGTTACATACACAACAAAGCTGGGTTGTTGTTGTTTACACTCTGCAAGGCCTGTGGAAGTGAGTGACATCATAGCACTGTAGTTCTGAGGGTTCTAGATGGATGCAACAATCTCCTGTTGCTTCTATGAAGGCCATAATAGACGACATCACCAAACAGCTCCATAGTCACATACACAGCAAAGGAGAGATGTTGTTTACACCTAGTGATGTCAGTGGTATTGAGTGACATCACAGCACAGTGCTAAGGCTCCTGGGCCTGGACACAGCAGCGGCTGCAATATCTCAACGGAGAATACGTTTATATATATGTGTGTGTGTGCGCGTATATATATATATATATATATATATATATATATATATATATATATTTCTCCGCCGAAATCACTTTTAAACCCATTTCCACCTTTTTTTCCCTTCTCTTCCTCTTACTTTTTTTTCACGTTTTTTTACGTTTTTCTCCTTTTCGCCTCTTTTCTGGGCGTATTATTCTTCTTTTTCTTCTTTTTTTTCGTCTAATGCATACCCCATCAGTGCAGCAATGCTTATTCAATACCGCCAGCAGATGGAGACACTGGGGGATAATTTTCTAAGGATTTATACTGATTTTTCCTGTCTGAATTTGTCGCACAGAAAGTTGCAGGCCAAATATGTGTGACATTTCTGCGACTTTAGCTTCTAGAGCATTTTTACAACATTATACATAGGTGCTGAATACATAAAAAGCGACTGTTCAGCGACAGACAAGTCGCATCGGCTGAAAGTAGGCCAGAATGTCAGTCCATGTTGGAGCAGGTTTAGATACAGTCTAAAGTATAGATCTCAAAGTCTGTGCACAGAATTTAGCAAGGGCCTCGCACCTTCTGATGCATCAGGTAGGTGCACAATAGCATAGCCTAACCCTCTGTACTTTGGTCTATATTGATGCGGGACATAGACAGCCAGCTGATGACCAATCCATTAGTGCAATGGATGGCTGGAAGCATTTGTCTTTGCCTTTGCAATACCACAGAAGCAATGCATGGTCAATGTACAGCAATGACACACCTGTGTGAACAGCCAGGAGACCCCCCCCCCCCCCCCCCATGTTATGTTACATAGTTACATAGTTAGTACGGTCGAAAAAAGACATATGTCCATCAAGTTCAACCAGGGAATTAAGGGGTAGGGGTGTGGCGCGATATTGGGGAAGGGATGAGATTTTATATTTCTTCATAAGCATTAATCTTATTTTGTCAATTAGGAACATTCAGCACCCACCCGCTATCAAGGCAGCTGCCTATCATGTCATGCCCTACCTGCACAGGTGTGCTGGCTACTCAAATGATCCAATTAAGGAGGCCATTTAGTCAGCAGCAGCAGAAGTCCTGTGCCTGGACGCTCCAACAGCGGCCAGACACAAGCAGAAGCAGAAGCAGCAGCAGAAGCAGCAGCAGCACCTTTTGTTTTTTGGCTGCAGCAGCAGCAAGGCCCACAGGGCTGGCTAGCTGGCTAGCCAGCAAGCAGGTAGCAATGAAAGTAGGAATCTTTCTTTTTAACCCTGTAAGGGGGTGGTGCACTGTACCCGAAGATACTGCCATATCGGGTCAATGCATAGGGCGACGGAAGCAAGCTTCGAAATCGGCCCCCGTTCTCAAAAATCCATTTAATATATGGTCCCCAGATAGTGGACGTATCAGATATTAAACTGATAAGAACAGATTTTTTTTTTTTTTTTTATCTAAAGCCGAGGAACGTGCTTTCGATTCACCCAAAGTGCAAGAAAAATTGCAAACGTGTTACACTAAAAAAACGTGCACAAAGGATGCGGTCTATCGCAAGCCCTTCTCCGATAGGAGAGAGGCCCCCCAACAAACCTTACCCTTCGCCTCCGGACCAAAAGGTACCTGCGAGGTTCCAGGTTCGATGTCCCTTTTCGCCGAAGCTACTAGGGGACCACAAATGCTCCCGGCATCCCCCTTGGCGTTAGCCAAGGTATCTGCCCGCAGAGCCGATTACGGTAGGTACCCTGCCAAAGCAGGAGTACCCGGGGTGTTTGCAGGGAGGTGCGGAACCTAATGGCCACACACACCTCCCCTAGACCGCCAGGAGGGACACCCAGAAGGGCTACCGCATCCTGACCAATCCTGTGAACACACAACACGCAAAAAGTGACACAGTGAGACAAAAAAGAAATAAATAAGTGAATGTGTGCAGATATACTGCCCGGACATCCGGCCGGATCTATAAAAATTTCTCTGATCCTAGCCAGAAGGCCGGGAATCAAGAGGTGAGTGCTACAAGGTGAAGAGATTATGGTGCCCGTGCTTCAACTCAGTGAGTCTATTCTCCCAGTGAGTTTCGGCACCTCGGGGTCACCACTCCCCGAGGCACAAAAGTACCTCGGCTCTAGACCCTCTCAGCCTCATGGCGAGACCCGGAGGGAACAGGTCACATCGGGGCAGCCGTCGAGCTGATTCCTCAGAACCAGCCCCGGAAAGCCCTGGTACACCTGCATCCTCCATGCAGCACCCATCCCCACCAGCATGAAAACTGATAAGAACAGATACTACACTTGATCTTAGCCAAAAGGCCGAGAAGCGATAACCGTGAAAGGGGCGGGCCCAACAAGGTGCCCTTCATGGGCACTATCACTGCTTGCTGTCAGGGAGGCTGCCAGACAATTTTCCATGCACACTCTGGGCTGGGGGGCAGTCAACCACCAGTACACACAGCAGAACCTAAACCCATACCATTATTGCTAAGCAGCAAGACAGGGGCCCATTGCACTCCCACGGGGCCTTTTTAAATGCAATCCATAACCCGGATTTGCCAGGAACCCTTCTTACTCCTCCTACTTGCATGTGACACTGGGCTTAGGATCTGCATAGGAAACACACACACAAGCACACACCTACCTTTGTTGCCTGCAGATGCCTCCTTGGCTGTCCCCAAACGGTATCAAACCAACACCCACGGGAAGCTGTAAGCATAGAGGACATGCCTGCACCCCATTGGACTTACCTGTGTGGGTTAAACCCGGGTTATTTGACAACCTATGGCGGTGATGGTTCTGCTCAGGCAGAGCAGTGCTGATGCTCCTCATAAAGCTGTCGCTGCTGTGAAGGTTCTAGGTGACATCACAAATCCCTATGGTTACATACACAACAAAGCTGGGTTGTTGTTGTTTACACTCTGCAAGGCCTGTGGAAGTGAGTGACATCATAGCACTGTAGTTCTGAGGGTTCTAGATGGATGCAACAATCTCCTGTTGCTTCTATGAAGGCCATAATAGACGACATCACCAAACAGCTCCATAGTCACATACACAGCAAAGGAGAGATGTTGTTTACACCTAGTGATGTCAGTGGTATTGAGTGACATCACAGCACAGTGCTAAGGCTCCTGGGCCTGGACACAGCAGCGGCTGCAATATCTCAACGGAGAATACGTTTATATATATGTGTGTGTGTGCGCGTATATATATATATATATATATATATATATATATATATATATTTCTCCGCCGAAATCACTTTTAAACCCATTTCCACCTTTTTTTCCCTTCTCTTCCTCTTACTTTTTTTTCACGTTTTTTTACGTTTTTCTCCTTTTCGCCTCTTTTCTGGGCGTATTATTCTTCTTTTTCTTCTTTTTTTTCGTCTAATGCATACCCCATCAGTGCAGCAATGCTTATTCAATACCGCCAGCAGATGGAGACACTGGGGGATAATTTTCTAAGGATTTATACTGATTTTTCCTGTCTGAATTTGTCGCACAGAAAGTTGCAGGCCAAATATGTGTGACATTTCTGCGACTTTAGCTTCTAGAGCATTTTTACAACATTATACATAGGTGCTGAATACATAAAAAGCGACTGTTCAGCGACAGACAAGTCGCATCGGCTGAAAGTAGGCCAGAATGTCAGTCCATGTTGGAGCAGGTTTAGATACAGTCTAAAGTATAGATCTCAAAGTCTGTGCACAGAATTTAGCAAGGGCCTCGCACCTTCTGATGCATCAGGTAGGTGCACAATAGCATAGCCTAACCCTCTGTACTTTGGTCTATATTGATGCGGGACATAGACAGCCAGCTGATGACCAATCCATTAGTGCAATGGATGGCTGGAAGCATTTGTCTTTGCCTTTGCAATACCACAGAAGCAATGCATGGTCAATGTACAGCAATGACACACCTGTGTGAACAGCCAGGAGACCCCCCCCCCCCCCCCCCATGTTATGTTACATAGTTACATAGTTAGTACGGTCGAAAAAAGACATATGTCCATCAAGTTCAACCAGGGAATTAAGGGGTAGGGGTGTGGCGCGATATTGGGGAAGGGATGAGATTTTATATTTCTTCATAAGCATTAATCTTATTTTGTCAATTAGGAACATTCAGCACCCACCCGCTATCAAGGCAGCTGCCTATCATGTCATGCCCTACCTGCACAGGTGTGCTGGCTACTCAAATGATCCAATTAAGGAGGCCATTTAGTCAGCAGCAGCAGAAGTCCTGTGCCTGGACGCTCCAACAGCGGCCAGACACAAGCAGAAGCAGAAGCAGCAGAAGCAGCAGCAGCACCACCTTTTGTTTTTTGGCTGCAGCAGCAGCAAGGCCCACAGGGCTGGCTAGCTGGCTAGCCAGCAAGCAGGTAGCAATGAAAGTAGGAATCTTTCTTTTTAACCCTGTAAGGGGGTGGTGCACTGTACCCGAAGATACTGCCATATCGGGTCAATGCATAGGGCGACGGAAGCAAGCTTCGAAATCGGCCCCCGTTCTCAAAAATCCATTTAATATATGGTCCCCAGATAGGGGACGTATCAGATATTAAACTGATAAGAACAGATACTACACTTGATCTTAGCCAAAAGGCCGAGAAGCGATAACCGTGAAAGGGGCGGGCCCAACAAGGTGCCCTTCATGGGCACTATCACTGCTTGCTGTCAGGGAGGCTGCCAGACAATTTTCCATGCACACTCTGGGCTGGGGGGCAGTCAACCACCAGTACACACAGCAGAACCTAAACCCATACCATTATTGCTAAGCAGCAAGACAGGGGCCCATTGCACTCCCACGGGGCCTTTTTAAATGCAATCCATAACCCGGATTTGCGAGGAACCCTTCTTACTCCTCCTACTTGCATGTGACACTGGGCTTAGGATCTGCATAGGAAACACACACACAAGCACACACCTACCTTTGTTGCCTGCAGATGCCTCCTTGGCTGTCCCCAAACGGTATCAAACCAACACCCACGGGAAGCTGTAAGCATAGAGGACATGCCTGCACCCCATTGGACTTACCTGTGTGGGTTAAACCCGGGTTATTTGACAACCTATGGCGGTGATGGTTCTGCTCAGGCAGAGCAGTGCTGATGCTCCTCATAAAGCTGTCGCTGCTGTGAAGGTTCTAGGTGACATCACAAATCCCTATGGTTACATACACAACAAAGCTGGGTTGTTGTTGTTTACACTCTGCAAGGCCTGTGGAAGTGAGTGACATCATAGCACTGTAGTTCTGAGGGTTCTAGATGGATGCAACAATCTCCTGTTGCTTCTATGAAGGCCATAATAGACGACATCACCAAACAGCTCCATAGTCACATACACAGCAAAGGAGAGATGTTGTTTACACCTAGTGATGTCAGTGGTATTGAGTGACATCACAGCACAGTGCTAAGGCTCCTGGGCCTGGACACAGCAGCGGCTGCAATATCTCAACGGAGAATACGTTTATATATATGTGTGTGTGTGCGCGTATATATATATATATATATATATATATATATATATATATATATTTCTCCGCCGAAATCACTTTTAAACCCATTTCCACCTTTTTTTCCCTTCTCTTCCTCTTACTTTTTTTTCACGTTTTTTTACGTTTTTCTCCTTTTCGCCTCTTTTCTGGGCGTATTATTCTTCTTTTTCTTCTTTTTTTTCGTCTAATGCATACCCCATCAGTGCAGCAATGCTTATTCAATACCGCCAGCAGATGGAGACACTGGGGGATAATTTTCTAAGGATTTATACTGATTTTTCCTGTCTGAATTTGTCGCACAGAAAGTTGCAGGCCAAATATGTGTGACATTTCTGCGACTTTAGCTTCTAGAGCATTTTTACAACATTATACATAGGTGCTGAATACATAAAAAGCGACTGTTCAGCGACAGACAAGTCGCATCGGCTGAAAGTAGGCCAGAATGTCAGTCCATGTTGGAGCAGGTTTAGATACAGTCTAAAGTATAGATCTCAAAGTCTGTGCACAGAATTTAGCAAGGGCCTCGCACCTTCTGATGCATCAGGTAGGTGCACAATAGCATAGCCTAACCCTCTGTACTTTGGTCTATATTGATGCGGGACATAGACAGCCAGCTGATGACCAATCCATTAGTGCAATGGATGGCTGGAAGCATTTGTCTTTGCCTTTGCAATACCACAGAAGCAATGCATGGTCAATGTACAGCAATGACACACCTGTGTGAACAGCCAGGAGACCCCCCCCACCCCCCCCCATGTTATGTTACATAGTTACATAGTTAGTACGGTCGAAAAAAGACATATGTCCATCAAGTTCAACCAGGGAATTAAGGGGTAGGGGTGTGGCGCGATATTGGGGAAGGGATGAGATTTTATATTTCTTCATAAGCATTAATCTTATTTTGTCAATTAGGAACATTCAGCACCCACCCGCTATCAAGGCAGCTGCCTATCATGTCATGCCCTACCTGCACAGGTGTGCTGGCTACTCAAATGATCCAATTAAGGAGGCCATTTAGTCAGCAGCAGCAGAAGTCCTGTGCCTGGACGCTCCAACAGCGGCCAGACACAAGCAGAAGCAGAAGCAGCAGAAGCAGCAGCAGCACCACCTTTTGTTTTTTGGCTGCAGCAGCAGCAAGGCCCACAGGGCTGGCTAGCTGGCTAGCCAGCAAGCAGGTAGCAATGAAAGTAGGAATCTTTCTTTTTAACCCTGTAAGGGGGTGGTGCACTTGAAGATACTGCCATATCGGGTCAATGCATAGGGCGACGGAAGCAAGCTTCGAAATCGGCCCCCGTTCTCAAAAATCCATTTAATATATGGTCCCCAGATAGGGGACGTATCAGATATTAAACTGATAAGAACAGATACTACACTTGATCTTAGCCAAAAGGCCGAGAAGCGATAACCGTGAAAGGGGCGGGCCCAACAAGGTGCCCTTCATGGGCACTATCACTGCTTGCTGTCAGGGAGGCTGCCAGACAATTTTCCATTGCACACTCTGGGCTGGGGGGCAGTCAACCACCAGTACACACAGCAGAACCTAAACCCATACCATTATTGCTAAGCAGCAAGACAGGGGCCCATTGCACTCCCACGGGGCCTTTTTAAATGCAATCCATAACCCGGATTTGCCAGGAACCCTTCTTACTCCTCCTACTTGCATGTGACACTGGGCTTAGGATCTGCATAGGAAACACACACACAAGCACACACCTACCTTTGTTGCCTGCAGATGCCTCCTTGGCTGTCCCCAAACGGTATCAAACCAACACCCACGGGAAGCTGTAAGCATAGAGGACATGCCTGCACCCCATTGGACTTACCTGTGTGGGTTAAACCCGGGTTATTTGACAACCTATGGCGGTGATGGTTCTGCTCAGGCAGAGCAGTGCTGATGCTCCTCATAAAGCTGTCGCTGCTGTGAAGGTTCTAGGTGACATCACAAATCCCTATGGTTACATACACAACAAAGCTGGGTTGTTGTTGTTTACACTCTGCAAGGCCTGTGGAAGTGAGTGACATCATAGCACTGTAGTTCTGAGGGTTCTAGATGGATGCAACAATCTCCTGTTGCTTCTATGAAGGCCATAATAGACGACATCACCAAACAGCTCCATAGTCACATACACAGCAAAGGAGAGATGTTGTTTACACCTAGTGATGTCAGTGGTATTGAGTGACATCACAGCACAGTGCTAAGGCTCCTGGGCCTGGACACAGCAGCGGCTGCAATATCTCAACGGAGAATACGTTTATATATATGTGTGTGTGTGCGCGTATATATATATATATATATATATATATATATATATATATATATATATATATATATTTCTCCGCCGAAATCACTTTTAAACCCATTTCCACCTTTTTTTCCCTTCTCTTCCTCTTACTTTTTTTTCACAATTTTTTACGTTTTTCTCCTTTTCGCCTCTTTTCTGGGCGTATTATTCTTCTTTTTCTTCTTTTTTTTCGTCTAATGCATACCCCATCAGTGCAGCAATGCTTATTCAATACCGCCAGCAGATGGAGACACTGGGGGATAATTTTCTAAGGATTTATACTGATTTTTCCTGTCTGAATTTGTCGCACAGAAAGTTGCAGGCCAAATATGTGTGACATTTCTGCGACTTTAGCTTCTAGAGCATTTTTACAACATTATACATAGGTGCTGATACATAAAAAGCGACTGTTCAGCGACAGACAAGTCGCATCGGCTGAAAGTAGGCCAGAATGTCAGTCCATGTTGGAGCAGGTTTAGATACAGTCTAAAGTATAGATCTCAAAGTCTGTGCACAGAATTTAGCAAGGGCCTCGCACCTTCTGATGCATCAGGTAGGTGCACAATAGCATAGCCTAACCCTCTGTACTTTGGTCTATATTGATGCGGGACATAGACAGCCAGCTGATGACCAATCCATTAGTGCAATGGATGGCTGGAAGCATTTGTCTTTGCCTTTGCAATACCACAGAAGCAATGCAAGGTCAATGTACAGCAATGACACACCTGTGTGAACAGCCAGGAGACCCCCCCCCCCCCCCCCATGTTATGTTACATAGTTACATAGTTAGTACGGTCGAAAAAAGACATATGTCCATCAAGTTCAACCAGGGAATTAAGGGGTAGGGGTGTGGCGCGATATTGGGGAAGGGATGAGATTTTATATTTCTTCATAAGCATTAATCTTATTTTGTCAATTAGGAACATTCAGCACCCACCCGCTATCAAGGCAGCTGCCTATCATGTCATGCCCTACCTGCACAGGTGTGCTGGCTACTCAAATGATCCAATTAAGGAGGCCATTTAGTCAGCAGCAGCAGAAGTCCTGTGCCTGGACGCTCCAACAGCGGCCAGACACAAGCAGAAGCAGAAGCAGCAGAAGCAGCAGCAGCAACCACCTTTTGTTTTTTGGCTGCAGCAGCAGCAAGGCCCACAGGGCTGGCTAGCTGGCTAGCAAGCAAGCAGGTAGCAATGAAAGTAGGAATCTTTCTTTTTAACCCTGTAAGGGGGTGGTGCACTGTACCCGAAGATACTGCCATATCGGGTCAATGCATAGGGCGACGGAAGCAAGCTTCGAAATCGTTCCCCCGTTCTCAAAAATCCATTTAATATATGGTCCCCAGATAGGGGACGTATCAGATATTAAACTGATAAGAACAGATACTACACTTGATCTTAGCCAAAAGGCCGAGAAGTGATAACCGTGAAAGGGGCGGGCCCAACAAGGTGCCCTTCATGGGCACTATCACTGCTTGCTGTCAGGGAGGCTGCCAGACAATTTTCCATGCACACTCTGGGCTGGGGGGCAGTCAACCACCAGTACACACAGCAGAACCTAAACCCATACCATTATTGCTAAGCAGCAAGACAGGGGCCCATTGCACTCCCACGGGGCCTTTTTAAATGCAATCCATAACCCGGATTTGCCAGGAACCCTTCTTACTCCTCCTACTTGCATGTGACACTGGGCTTAGGATCTGCATAGGAAACACACACACAAGCACACACCTACCTTTGTTGCCTGCAGATGCCTCCTTGGCTGTCCCCAAACGGTATCAAACCAACACCCACGGGAAGCTGTAAGCATAGAGGACATGCCTGCACCCCATTGGACTTACCTGTTGTGGGTTAAACCCGGGTTATTTGACAACCTATGGCGGTGATGGTTCTGCTCAGGCAGAGCAGTGCTGATGCTCCTCATAAAGCTGTCGCTGCTGTGAAGGTTCTAGGTGACATCACAAATCCCTATGGTTACATACACAACAAAGCTGGGTTGTTGTTGTTTACACTCTGCAAGGCCTGTGGAAGTGAGTGACATCATAGCACTGTAGTTCTGAGGGTTCTAGATGGATGCAACAATCTCCTGTTGCTTCTATGAAGGCCATAATAGACGACATCACCAAACAGCTCCATAGTCACATACACAGCAAAGGAGAGATGTTGTTTACACCTAGTGATGTCAGTGGTATTGAGTGACATCACAGCACAGTGCTAAGGCTCCTGGGCCTGGACAACAGCAGCGGCTGCAATATCTCAACGGAGAATACGTTTATATATATGTGTGTGTGTGCGCGTATATATATATATATATATATATATATATATATATATATATATTTCTCCGCCGAAATCACTTTTAAACCCATTTCCACCTTTTTTTTCCCCTTCTCTTCCTCTTACTTTTTTTTCACGTTTTTTTACGTTTTTCTCCTTTTCGCCTCTTTTCTGGGCGTATTATTCTTCTTTTTCTTCTTTTTTTTCGTCTAATGCATAACCCCATCAGTGCAGCAATGCTTATTCAATACCGCCAGCAGATGGAGACACTGGGGATAATTTTCTAAGGATTTATACTGATTTTTCCTGTCTGAATTTGTCCGCACAGAAAGTTGCAGGCCAAATATGTGTGACATTTCTGCGACTTTAGCTTCTAGAGCATTTTTACAACATTATACATAGGTGCTGAATACATAAAAAGCGACTGTTCAGCGACAGACAAGTCGCATCGGCTGAAAGTAGGCCAGAATGTCAGTCCATGTTGGAGCAGGTTTAGATACAGTCTAAAGTATAGATCTCAAAGTCTGTGCACAGAATTTAGCAAGGGCCTCGCACCTTCTGATGCATCAGGTAGGTGCACAATAGCATAGCCCTAACCCTCTGTACTTTGGTCTATATTGATGCGGGACATAGACAGCCAGCTGATGACCAATCCATTAGTGCAATGGATGGCTGGAAGCATTTGTCTTTGCCTTTGCAATACCACAGAAGCAATGCATGGTCAATGTACAGCAATGACACACCTGTGTGAACAGCCAGGAGACCCCCCCCCCCCCCCCCATGTTATGTTACATAGTTACATAGTTAGTACGGTCGAAAAAAGACATATGTCCATCAAGTTCAACCAGGGAATTAAGGGGTAGGGGTGTGGCGCGATATTGGGGAAGGGATGAGATTTTATATTTCTTCATAAGCATTAATCTTATTTTGTCAATTAGGAACAATCAGCACCCACCCGCTATCAAGGCAGCTGCCTATCATGTCATGCCCTACCTGCACAGGTGTGCTGGCTACTCAAATGATCCAATTAAGGAGGCCATTTAGTCAGCAGCAGCAGAAGTCCTGTGCCTGGACGCTCCAACAGCGGCCAGACACAAGCAGAAGCAGAAGCAGCAGAAGCAGCAGCAGCACCACCTTTTGTTTTTGGCTGCAGCAGCAGCAAGGCCCACAGGGCTGGCTAGCTGGCTAGCCAGCAAGCAGGTAGCAATGAAAGTAGGAATCTTTCTTTTTAACCCTGTAAGGGGGTGGTGCACTGTACCCGAAGATACTGCCATATCGGGTCAATGCATAGGGCGACGGAAGCAAGCTTCGAAATCGGCCCCCGTTCTCAAAAATCCATTTAATATATGGTCCCCAGATAGGGGACGTATCAGATATTAAACTGATAAGAACAGATACTACACTTGATCTTAGCCAAAAGGCCGAGAAGCGATAACCGTGAAAGGGGCGGGCCCAACAAGGTGCCCTTCATGGGCACTATCACTGCTTGCTGTCAGGGAGGCTGCCAGACAATTTTCCATGCACACTCTGGGCTGGGGGGCAGTCAACCACCAGTACACACAGCAGAACCTAAACCCATACCATTATTGCTAAGCAGCAAGACAGGGGCCCATTGCACTCCCACGGGGCCTTTTTAAATGCAATCCATAACCCGGATTTGCCAGGAACCCTTCTTACTCCTCCTACTTGCATGTGACACTGGGCTTAGGATCTGCATAGGAAACACACACACAAGCACACACCTACCTTTGTTGCCTGCAGATGCCTCCTTGGCTGTCCCCAAACGGTATCAAACCAACACCCACGGGAAGCTGTAAGCATAGAGGACATGCCTGCACCCCATTGGACTTACCTGTGTGGGTTAAACCCGGGTTATTTGACAACCTATGGCGGTGATGGTTCTGCTCAGGCAGAGCAGTGCTGATGCTCCTCATAAAGCTGTCGCTGCTGTGAAGGTTCTAGGTGACATCACAAATCCCTATGGTTACATACACAACAAAGCTGGGTTGTTGTTGTTTACACTCTGCAAGGCCTGTGGAAGTGAGTGACATCATAGCACTGTAGTTCTGAGGGTTCTAGATGGATGCAACAATCTCCTGTTGCTTCTATGAAGGCCATAATAGACGACATCACCAAACAGCTCCATAGTCACATACACAGCAAAGGAGAGATGTTGTTTACACCTAGTGATGTCAGTGGTATTGAGTGACATCACAGCACAGTGCTAAGGCTCCTGGGCCTGGACACAGCAGCGGCTGCAATATCTCAACGGAGAATACGTTTATATATATGTGTGTGTGTGCGCGTATATATATATATATATATATATATATATATATATATATATATATTTCTCCGCCGAAATCACTTTTAAACCCATTTCCACCTTTTTTTCCCTTCTCTTCCTCTTACTTTTTTTTCACGTTTTTTTACGTTTTTCTCCTTTTCGCCTCTTTTCTGGGCGTATTATTCTTCTTTTTCTTCTTTTTTTTCGTCTAATGCATACCCCATCAGTGCAGCAATGCTTATTCAATACCGCCAGCAGATGGAGACACTGGGGGATAATTTTCTAAGGATTTATACTGATTTTTCCTGTCTGAATTTGTCGCACAGAAAGTTGCAGGCCAAATATGTGTGACATTTCTGCGACTTTAGCTTCTAGAGCATTTTTACAACATTATACATAGGTGCTGAATACATAAAAAGCGACTGTTCAGCGACAGACAAGTCGCATCGGCTGAAAGTAGGCCAGAATGTCAGTCCATGTTGGAGCAGGTTTAGATACAGTCTAAAGTATAGATCTCAAAGTCTGTGCACAGAATTTAGCAAGGGCCTCGCACCTTCTGATGCATCAGGTAGGTGCACAATAGCATAGCCTAACCCTCTGTACTTTGGTCTATATTGATGCGGGACATAGACAGCCAGCTGATGACCAATCCATTAGTGCAATGGATGGCTGGAAGCATTTGTCTTTGCCTTTGCAATACCACAGAAGCAATGCATGGTCAATGTACAGCAATGACACACCTGTGTGAACAACCAGGAGACCCCCCCCCCCCCCATGTTATGTTACATAGTTACATAGTTAGTACGGTCGAAAAAAGACATATGTCCATCAAGTTCAACCAGGGAATTAAGGGGTAGGGGTGTGGCGCGATATTGGGGAAGGGATGAGATTTTATATTTCTTCATAAGCATTAATCTTATTTTGTCAATTAGGAACAATCAGCACCCACCCGCTATCAAGGCAGCTGCCTATCATGTCATGCCCTACCTGCACAGGTGTGCTGGCTACTCAAATGATCCAATTAAGGAGGCCATTTAGTCAGCAGCAGCAGAAGTCCTGTGCCTGGACGCTCCAACAGCGGCCAGACACAAGCAGAAGCAGAAGCAGCAGAAGCAGCAGCAGCACCACCTTTTGTTTTTTGGCTGCAGCAGCAGCAAGGCCCACAGGGCTGGCTAGCTGGCTAGCCAGCAAGCAGGTAGCAATGAAAGTAGGAATCTTTCTTTTTAACCCTGTAAGGGGGTGGTGCACTGTACCTGAAGATACTGCCATATCGGGTCAATGCATAGGGCGACGGAAGCAAGCTTCGAAATCGGCCCCCGTTCTCAAAAATCCATTTAATATATGGTCCCCAGATAGGGGACGTATCAGATATTAAACTGATAAGAACAGATACTACACTTGATCTTAGCCAAAAGGCCGAGAAGCGATAACCGTGAAAGGGGCGGGCCCAACAAGGTGCCCTTCATGGGCACTATCACTGCTTGCTGTCAGGGAGGCTGCCAGACAATTTTCCATGCACACTCTGGGCTGGGGGGCAGTCAACCACCAGTACACACAGCAGAACCTAAACCCATACCATTATTGCTAAGCAGCAAGACAGGGGCCCATTGCACTCCCACGGGGCCTTTTTAAATGCAATCCATAACCCGGATTTGCCAGGAACCCTTCTTACTCCTCCTACTTGCATGTGACACTGGGCTTAGGATCTGCATAGGAAACACACACACAAGCACACACCTACCTTTGTTGCCTGCAGATGCCTCCTTGGCTGTCCCCAAACGGTATCAAACCAACACCCACGGGAAGCTGTAAGCATAGAGGACATGCCTGCACCCCATTGGACTTACCTGTGTGGGTTAAACCCGGGTTATTTGACAACCTATGGCGGTGATGGTTCTGCTCAGGCAGAGCAGTGCTGATGCTCCTCATAAAGCTGTCGCTGCTGTGAAGGTTCTAGGTGACATCACAAATCCCTATGGTTACATACACAACAAAGCTGGGTTGTTGTTGTTTACACTCTGCAAGGCCTGTGGAAGTGAGTGACATCATAGCACTGTAGTTCTGAGGGTTCTAGATGGATGCAACAATCTCCTGTTGCTTCTATGAAGGCCATAATAGACGACATCACCAAACAGCTCCATAGTCACATACACAGCAAAGGAGAGATGTTGTTTACACCTAGTGATGTCAGTGGTATTGAGTGACATCACAGCACAGTGCTAAGGCTCCTGGGCCTGGACACAGCAGCGGCTGCAATATCTCAACGGAGAATACGTTTATATATATGTGTATGTGTGCGCGTATATATATATATATATATATATATATATATATATATATATATATTTCTCCGCCGAAATCACTTTTAAACCCATTTCCACCTTTTTTTCCCTTCTCTTCCTCTTACTTTTTTTTCACGTTTTTTTACGTTTTTCTCCTTTTCGCCTCTTTTCTGGGCGTATTATTCTTCTTTTTCTTCTTTTTTTTCGTCTAATGCATACCCCATCAGTGCAGCAATGCTTATTCAATACCGCCAGCAGATGGAGACACTGGGGGATAATTTTCTAAGGATTTATACTGATTTTTCCTGTCTGAATTTGTCGCACAGAAAGTTGCAGGCCAAATATGTGTGACATTTCTGCGACTTTAGCTTCTAGAGCATTTTTACAACATTATACATAGGTGCTGAATACATAAAAAGCGACTGTTCAGCGACAGACAAGTCGCATCGGCTGAAAGTAGGCCAGAATGTCAGTCCATGTTGGAGCAGGTTTAGATACAGTCTAAAGTATAGATCTCAAAGTCTGTGCACAGAATTTAGCAAGGGCCTCGCACCTTCTGATGCATCAGGTAGGTGCACAATAGCATAGCCTAACCCTCTGTACTTTGGTCTATATTGATGCGGGACATAGACAGCCAGCTGATGACCAATCCATTAGTGCAATGGATGGCTGGAAGCATTTGTCTTTGCCTTTGCAATACCACAGAAGCAATGCATGGTCAATGTACAGCAATGACACACCTGTGTGAACAACCAGGAGACCCCCCCCCCCCCCATGTTATGTTACATAGTTACATAGTTAGTACGGTCGAAAAAAGACATATGTCCATCAAGTTCAACCAGGGAATTAAGGGGTAGGGGTGTGGCGCGATATTGGGGAAGGGATGAGATTTTATATTTCTTCATAAGCATTAATCTTATTTTGTCAATTAGGAACAATCAGCACCCACCCGCTATCAAGGCAGCTGCCTATCATGTCATGCCCTACCTGCACAGGTGTGCTGGCTACTCAAATGATCCAATTAAGGAGGCCATTTAGTCAGCAGCAGCAGAAGTCCTGTGCCTGGACGCTCCAACAGCGGCCAGACACAAGCAGAAGCAGAAGCAGCAGAAGCAGCAGCAGCACCACCTTTTGTTTTTTGGCTGCAGCAGCAGCAAGGCCCACAGGGCTGGCTAGCTGGCTAGCCAGCAAGCAGGTAGCAATGAAAGTAGGAATCTTTCTTTTTAACCCTGTAAGGGGGTGGTGCACTGTACCTGAAGATACTGCCATATCGGGTCAATGCATAGGGCGACGGAAGCAAGCTTCGAAATCGGCCCCCGTTCTCAAAAATCCATTTAATATATGGTCCCCAGATAGGGGACGTATCAGATATTAAACTGATAAGAACAGATACTACACTTGATCTTAGCCAAAAGGCCGAGAAGCGATAACCGTGAAAGGGGCGGGCCCAACAAGGTGCCCTTCATGGGCACTATCACTGCTTGCTGTCAGGGAGGCTGCCAGACAATTTTCCATGCACACTCTGGGCTGGGGGGCAGTCAACCACCAGTACACACAGCAGAACCTAAACCCATACCATTATTGCTAAGCAGCAAGACAGGGGCCCATTGCACTCCCACGGGGCCTTTTTAAATGCAATCCATAACCCGGATTTGCCAGGAACCCTTCTTACTCCTCCTACTTGCATGTGACACTGGGCTTAGGATCTGCATAGGAAACACACACACAAGCACACACCTACCTTTGTTGCCTGCAGATGCCTCCTTGGCTGTCCCCAAACGGTATCAAACCAACACCCACGGGAAGCTGTAAGCATAGAGGACATGCCTGCACCCCATTGGACTTACCTGTGTGGGTTAAACCCGGGTTATTTGACAACCTATGGCGGTGATGGTTCTGCTCAGGCAGAGCAGTGCTGATGCTCCTCATAAAGCTGTCGCTGCTGTGAAGGTTCTAGGTGACATCACAAATCCCTATGGTTACATACACAACAAAGCTGGGTTGTTGTTGTTTACACTCTGCAAGGCCTGTGGAAGTGAGTGACATCATAGCACTGTAGTTCTGAGGGTTCTAGATGGATGCAACAATCTCCTGTTGCTTCTATGAAGGCCATAATAGACGACATCACCAAACAGCTCCATAGTCACATACACAGCAAAGGAGAGATGTTGTTTACACCTAGTGATGTCAGTGGTATTGAGTGACATCACAGCACAGTGCTAAGGCTCCTGGGCCTGGACACAGCAGCGGCTGCAATATCTCAACGGAGAATACGTTTATATATATGTGTGTGTGTGCGCGTATATATATATATATATATATATATATATATATATATATATATTTCTCCGCCGAAATCACTTTTAAACCCATTTCCACCTTTTTTTCCCTTCTCTTCCTCTTACTTTTTTTTCACGTTTTTTTACGTTTTTCTCCTTTTCGCCTCTTTTCTGGGCGTATTATTCTTCTTTTTCTTCTTTTTTTTCGTCTAATGCATACCCCATCAGTGCAGCAATGCTTATTCAATACCGCCAGCAGATGGAGACACTGGGGGATAATTTTCTAAGGATTTATACTGATTTTTCCTGTCTGAATTTGTCGCACAGAAAGTTGCAGGCCAAATATGTGTGACATTTCTGCGACTTTAGCTTCTAGAGCATTTTTACAACATTATACATAGGTGCTGAATACATAAAAAGCGACTGTTCAGCGACAGACAAGTCGCATCGGCTGAAAGTAGGCCAGAATGTCAGTCCATGTTGGAGCAGGTTTAGATACAGTCTAAAGTATAGATCTCAAAGTCTGTGCACAGAATTTAGCAAGGGCCTCGCACCTTCTGATGCATCAGGTAGGTGCACAATAGCATAGCCTAACCCTCTGTACTTTGGTCTATATTGATGCGGGACATAGACAGCCAGCTGATGACCAATCCATTAGTGCAATGGATGGCTGGAAGCATTTGTCTTTGCCTTTGCAATACCACAGAAGCAATGCATGGTCAATGTACAGCAATGACACACCTGTGTGAACAGCCAGGAGACCCCCCCCCCCCCCCCCATGTTATGTTACATAGTTACATAGTTAGTACGGTCGAAAAAAGACATATGTCCATCAAGTTCAACCAGGGAATTAAGGGGTAGGGGTGTGGCGCGATATTGGGGAAGGGATGAGATTTTATATTTCTTCATAAGCATTAATCTTATTTTGTCAATTAGGAACAATCAGCACCCACCCGCTATCAAGGCAGCTGCCTATCATGTCATGCCCTACCTGCACAGGTGTGCTGGCTACTCAAATGATCCAATTAAGGAGGCCATTTAGTCAGCAGCAGCAGAAGTCCTGTGCCTGGACGCTCCAACAGCGGCCAGACACAAGCAGAAGCAGAAGCAGCAGCAGCACCACCTTTTGTTTTTTGGCTGCAGCAGCAGCAAGGCCCACAGGGCTGGCTAGCTGGCTAGCCAGCAAGCAGGTAGCAATGAAAGTAGGAATCTTTCTTTTTAACCCTGTAAGGGGGTGGTGCACTGTACCCGAAGATACTGCCATATCGGGTCAATGCATAGGGCGACGGAAGCAAGCTTCGAAATCGGCCCCCGTTCTCAAAAATCCATTTAATATATGGTCCCCAGATAGGGGACGTATCAGATATTAAACTGATAAGAACAGATACTACACTTGATCTTAGCCAAAAGGCCGAGAAGCGATAACCGTGAAAGGGGCGAGCCCAACAAGGTGCCCTTCATGGGCACTATCACTGCTTGCTGTCAGGGAGGCTGCCAGACAATTTTCCATGCACACTCTGGGCTGGGGGGCAGTCAACCACCAGTACACACAGCAGAACCTAAACCCATACCATTATTGCTAAGCAGCAAGACAGGGGCCCATTGCACTCCCACGGGGCCTTTTTAAATGCAATCCATAACCCGGATTTGCCAGGAACCCTTCTTACTCCTCCTACTTGCATGTGACACTGGGCTTAGGATCTGCATAGGAAACACACACACAAGCACACACCTACCTTTGTTGCCTGCAGATGCCTCCTTGGCTGTCCCCAAACGGTATCAAACCAACACCCACGGGAAGCTGTAAGCATAGAGGACATGCCTGCACCCCATTGGACTTACCTGTGTGGGTTAAACCCGGGTTATTTGACAACCTATGGCGGTGATGGTTCTGCTCAGGCAGAGCAGTGCTGATGCTCCTCATAAAGCTGTCGCTGCTGTGAAGGTTCTAGGTGACATCACAAATCCCTATGGTTACATACACAACAAAGCTGGGTTGTTGTTGTTTACACTCTGCAAGGCCTGTGGAAGTGAGTGACATCATAGCACTGTAGTTCTGAGGGTTCTAGATGGATGCAACAATCTCCTGTTGCTTCTATGAAGGCCATAATAGACGACATCACCAAACAGCTCCATAGTCACATACACAGCAAAGGAGAGATGTTGTTTACACCTAGTGATGTCAGTGGTATTGAGTGACATCACAGCACAGTGCTAAGGCTCCTGGGCCTGGACACAGCAGCGGCTGCAATATCTCAACGGAGAATCCGTTTATATATATGTGTGTGTGTGCGCGTATATATATATATATATATATATATATATATATATATATATATATATATATATATTTCTCCGCCGAAATCACTTTTAAACCCATTTCCACCTTTTTTTCCCTTCTCTTCCTCTTACTTTTTTTTCACGTTTTTTTACGTTTTTCTCCTTTTCGCCTCTTTTCTGGGCGTATTATTCTTCTTTTTCTTCTTTTTTTTCGTCTAATGCATACCCCATCAGTGCAGCAATGCTTATTCAATACCGCCAGCAGATGGAGACACTGGGGGATAATTTTCTAAGGATTTATACTGATTTTTCCTGTCTGAATTTGTCGCACAGAAAGTTGCAGGCCAAATATGTGTGACATTTCTGCGACTTTAGCTTCTAGAGCATTTTTACAACATTATACATAGGTGCTGAATACATAAAAAGCGACTGTTCAGCGACAGACAAGTCGCATCGGCTGAAAGTAGGCCAGAATGTCAGTCCATGTTGGAGCAGGTTTAGATACAGTCTAAAGTATAGATCTCAAAGTCTGTGCACAGAATTTAGCAAGGGCCTCGCACCTTCTGATGCATCAGGTAGGTGCACAATAGCATAGCCTAACCCTCTGTACTTTGGTCTATATTGATGCGGGACATAGACAGCCAGCTGATGACCAATCCATTAGTGCAATGGATGGCTGGAAGCATTTGTCTTTGCCTTTGCAATACCACAGAAGCAATGCATGGTCAATGTACAGCAATGACACACCTGTGTGAACAGCCAGGAGACCCCCCCCCCCCCCCCCCATGTTATGTTACATAGTTACATAGTTAGTACGGTCGAAAAAAGACATATGTCCATCAAGTTCAACCAGGGAATTAAGGGGTAGGGGTGTGGCGCGATATTGGGGAAGGGATGAGATTTTATATTTCTTCATAAGCATTAATCTTATTTTGTCAATTAGGAACATTCAGCACCCACCCGCTATCAAGGCAGCTGCCTATCATGTCATGCCCTACCTGCACAGGTGTGCTGGCTACTCAAATGATCCAATTAAGGAGGCCATTTAGTCAGCAGCAGCAGAAGTCCTGTGCCTGGACGCTCCAACAGCGGCCAGACACAAGCAGAAGCAGAAGCAGCAGAAGCAGCAGCAGCACCACCTTTTGTTTTTTGGCTGCAGCAGCAGCAAGGCCCACAGGGCTGGCTAGCTGGCTAGCCAGCAAGCAGGTAGCAATGAAAGTAGGAATCTTTCTTTTTAACCCTGTAAGGGGGTGGTGCACTGTACCCGAAGATACTGCCATATCGGGTCAATGCATAGGGCGACGGAAGCAAGCTTCGAAATCGGCCCCCGTTCTCAAAAATCCATTTAATATATGGTCCCCAGATAGGGGACGTATCAGATATTAAACTGATAAGAACAGATACTACACTTGATCTTAGCCAAAAGGCCGAGAAGCGATAACCGTGAAAGGGGCGGGCCCAACAAGGTGCCCTTCATGGGCACTATCACTGCTTGCTGTCAGGGAGGCTGCCAGACAATTTTCCATGCACACTCTGGGCTGGGGGGCAGTCAACCACCAGTACACACAGCAGAACCTAAACCCATACCATTATTGCTAAGCAGCAAGACAGGGGCCCATTGCACTCCCACGGGGCCTTTTTAAATGCAATCCATAACCCGGATTTGCCAGGAACCCTTCTTACTCCTCCTACTTGCATGTGACACTGGGCTTAGGATCTGCATAGGAAACACACACACAAGCACACACCTACCTTTGTTGCCTGCAGATGCCTCCTTGGCTGTCCCCAAACGGTATCAAACCAACACCCACGGGAAGCTGTAAGCATAGAGGACATGCCTGCACCCCATTGGACTTACCTGTGTGGGTTAAACCCGGGTTATTTGACAACCTATGGCGGTGATGGTTCTGCTCAGGCAGAGCAGTGCTGATGCTCCTCATAAAGCTGTCGCTGCTGTGAAGGTTCTAGGTGACATCACAAATCCCTATGGTTACATACACAACAAAGCTGGGTTGTTGTTGTTTACACTCTGCAAGGCCTGTGGAAGTGAGTGACATCATAGCACTGTAGTTCTGAGGGTTCTAGATGGATGCAACAATCTCCTGTTGCTTCTATGAAGGCCATAATAGACGACATCACCAAACAGCTCCATAGTCACATACACAGCAAAGGAGAGATGTTGTTTACACCTAGTGATGTCAGTGGTATTGAGTGACATCACAGCACAGTGCTAAGGCTCCTGGGCCTGGACACAGCAGCGGCTGCAATATCTCAACGGAGAATACGTTTATATATATGTGTGTGTGTGCGCGTATATATATATATATATATATATATATATATATATATATATATATATTTCTCCGCCGAAATCACTTTTAAACCCATTTCCACCTTTTTTTCCCTTCTCTTCCTCTTACTTTTTTTTCACGTTTTTTTACGTTTTTCTCCTTTTCGCCTCTTTTCTGGGCGTATTATTCTTCTTTTTCTTCTTTTTTTTCGTCTAATGCATACCCCCATCAGTGCAGCAATGCTTATTCAATACCGCCAGCAGATGGAGACACTGGGGGATAATTTTCTAAGGATTTATACTGATTTTTCCTGTCTGAATTTGTCGCACAGAAAGTTGCAGGCCAAATATGTGTGACATTTCTGCGACTTTAGCTTCTAGAGCATTTTTACAACATTATACATAGGTGCTGAATACATAAAAAGCGACTGTTCAGCGACAGACAAGTCGCATCGGCTGAAAGTAGGCCAGAATGTCAGTCCATGTTGGAGCAGGTTTAGATACAGTCTAAAGTATAGATCTCAAAGTCTGTGCACAGAATTTAGCAAGGGCCTCGCACCTTCTGATGCATCAGGTAGGTGCACAATAGCATAGCCTAACCCTCTGTACTTTGGTCTATATTGATGCGGGACATAGACAGCCAGCTGATGACCAATCCATTAGTGCAATGGATGGCTGGAAGCATTTGTCTTTGCCTTTGCAATACCACAGAAGCAATGCATGGTCAATGTACAGCAATGACACACCTGTGTGAACAGCCAGGAGACCCCCCCCCCCCCCATGTTATGTTACATAGTTACATAGTTAGTACGGTCGAAAAAAGACATATGTCCATCAAGTTCAACCAGGGAATTAAGGGGTAGGGGTGTGGCGCGATATTGGGGAAGGGATGAGATTTTATATTTCTTCATAAGCATTAATCTTATTTTGTCAATTAGGAACATTCAGCACCCACCCGCTATCAAGGCAGCTGCCTATCATGTCATGCCCTACCTGCACAGGTGTGCTGGCTACTCAAATGATCCAATTAAGGAGGCCATTTAGTCAGCAGCAGCAGAAGTCCTGTGCCTGGACGCTCCAACAGCGGCCAGACACAAGCAGAAGCAGAAGCAGCAGAAGCAGCAGCAGCACCACCTTTTGTTTTTTGGCTGCAGCAGCAGCAAGGCCCACAGGGCTGGCTAGCTGGCTAGCCAGCAAGCAGGTAGCAATGAAAGTAGGAATCTTTCTTTTTAACCCTGTAAGGGGGTGGTGCACTGTACCCGAAGATACTGCCATATCGGGTCAATGCATAGGGCGACGGAAGCAAGCTTCGAAATCGGCCCCCGTTCTCAAAAATCCATTTAATATATGGTCCCCAGATAGGGGACGTATCAGATATTAAACTGATAAGAACAGATTTTTTTTTTTTTTTTTTAACTTGACTACCCTTACGGGCGCAACTTTATTAAAAATTAAATAATGTTAACAAAGTTGTGCAAATATGTCAATAAATACAGTTACATATAAATAACATATTTACAACATATTAAAACATAAAATGGGCACTTGGTGGCTTTACAAGATAGAATTCCATTCTTTTAAAAACCATTTTCTAGATAAAAGCGGAAATCTCTTCTTGTCTAAAAGATAGTACTGGTACATTTCATAAAAACAGATAGATAAAATGTCCTTCACAGATAAAACCTCATGCTTGAACAATAAAATATTCCTGGCCTTCCACAGAGCTGCCTTCACACAGTTTATGATCTTCCATGCAATAGTCTCTTGAGTCCGTGTTGGGCATTCCAGGCAACCATAAAAAACCACTGCAATATTTAAGTCTTTTAGTCCAGTTATCCTTTTTACCAGAGGGAGTATCTTTGTCCATATTTTCTGCGAGTAAAAACAAGTCCATATTAGATGGTGCACGGTCTCCTCTTGTCGGCATCCCTCCCTCGGGCAGGTTGCAGAGTTGGATAATCCTCTTCGGTGCTGGAATGCCCGGCATGGAAGACACTCGTGTGCGCAGCTCCAGGCCAGGTCCTTCTGTGAATTAAAAAGATAATTAATACTCAACATCTTCCAAATCTGTATACACTTCTGTTCGTTAAAATTTTTGATGGGAGTCACGGTACTGGTTTCTTTTATTTCCTTTAGTAGTTTTTTGCTATTGCACAGATCCTGAACACTTTTACCTTTAAAATTATATAAGTTTAAAATTTTTCCTAAAATCATGTATTGAGGGGGTAAATTCAAAGAATAAGGGCAACTTAAAACTGTAGAAAACCAGCCGTTCCTCCGCATAAAATAACCAGTATTAAAACGAACAAAATAAGACCAGTAGCTATCTTTAAAAACAGTAGTAAAACACATGCTGAAAAACTTTATTAAAAGGAAAGCTTTAAAATCTGGAAAATCCTTACCGCCCCTGGAGTTCGGTTTTATCACAATTTGTCTCTTTAATTTTTCGCTCTTAGAACTCCAAAAGAAAGTAAAACAAGCTTTTGTTATTTTCTTTAGAACCATTTCGGGGGGTGGGAAAACCAGACTTAAATACAATAAAATAGGTAAAAGCACCATTTTTGTAATTAAAACCTTCCCTTCCATTGTAAGTTCTCGCA
Source organism: Hyla sarda (assembly GCF_029499605.1). Classification (NCBI taxonomy): domain Eukaryota; kingdom Metazoa; phylum Chordata; class Amphibia; order Anura; family Hylidae; genus Hyla; species Hyla sarda. The sequence continues at coordinate 81,023 of NW_026607758.1, read as the reverse complement.
TGTTCCACATACATATTTTCTTATTTATTTTTTGAGCCACCAAGTCCCAGCTATTAAAACCATTATTAGACTCGTCAAAGGAGACACCTAAAATCTGCACCGACTCAGACACAGGGACGGGCACATCATACAAAGGCATTCCGCCTATGTTTAAAATGTTACTTTTGTTAAAATTGACTTTAAAACCGGAGGCACAATTAAAATATTGAATCTGTTTTAGCGTCTTCTGAAGCGATGGGGTGTCCCTGCAAAACACCGCAACATCGTCCATGTACCCCACTACCTTCGCCTCTAGTCCCCCTCCTCCTGGCAGGGGGACTCCATGGATCTGCTTATCCTTTCGTATTGTACATAAAAGAGGCTCTATTGCGCAAATGAAGAGTAGTGGGGACAAGGGACACCCCTGCTTCACTCCGGAATTTAAAATCACGCCCTGTGTCTTAAAACCATTTACTAAAATTTTACTAGTACAGTTATCATAAAAAGCTCTAAGAGACAATAAAAAGCCATCAGGTATACCCATTTTCTCTAAAACCTTAAAAAGATAAAAATGTGACACCCTGTCGAAAGCTTTTTCAAAATCTATGGATAAAACCGCCAGCTTTCCTTTTCTTAATTTGGTGTCGCTAATTACATCCTTTAAAAGGTTTAGGTTCTCCCATAAACTCCTCCCAGGCACCCCACAGACTTGGTTTGTATGAATTATTTTATGGATTACGTTCTTTAAGCGGTTAGCACACAGTTTCGCCATTATTTTATAGTCGCAATTCAGAAGGGTGATTGGTCTCCAGTTTTTGAGTTCCGACCGGTCTCCCTTTTTGAATAGCAGGGAGACATCACCCTTCTTCCATGAGCCTGGGAGCATTTTAGACTTAAAGACTTCCGTAAAAAGGGAGAACAAATCTTCTTTTAAAATACCATAAAAAGTAACATAAAATTCAATGGGTATACCATCCGGCCCAGGCACTTTACCTGTTTTAAAACTCTTGACGGTCTCTAAAATCTCCTGCTCTGAAATATTCTGCAATAAAAAAGACTGTGAGACAGGATCTAAAAAATTGGTGATCTCCTTTAACGAGTCATTCATAAAACATTCATCAATGTGTTTTACATTAAAAAGATCCGCATAAAACTCTTGCACCTTTTTTAAAATACCCTGTACATCATTCACTCCTTCAATGTTTTCTATTAACCTTCTATTTTTATGTATTTTCTTAAAAAAATACCTGGAGCAGGTCTCGTTTTCCTCAAGATGCTGTATTCGAGACCTAAAGATAATTTCTTTTCCTTTCTGCTCCAGGCACTTAGTTATTTCTTTTTTAAGATCATGTACCTCCTTCTCCACCTCCATCCCATGTGCTCTGAATTTGTACAGGGTTTGCAGACGAGTATTTAGGATATTATAAAATTCACGTTTTTCTTTAGCTTTCCTAACCCCAACACGGATAAAAAATTCTTTTATTTTTAGTTTCATTTTTTCCCACCAGATACTGGTGGGAGTGTTGGGGTCTTTTACTCGTCTGCATTCCTTGTAAAAGGTGATAAAATCTGATAAAACCTGCGGATCTTCTAAAAGGGACACGTTTAACTTCCAGGCATTCCTACCAGTTCTCCTTTTAAAATCACTTTTAACTTTAAAATACAATAATTTATGGTCAGAAAAAACATTGGTAAAAAGATCACAGTTAAGAGGCAGTACTTGATAAGAACAAAAAATAAAATCTATCCTGGATCTACAGCTTGCATTGCTCCAGGTAACACCGTCTTCCTCTGGTACGTTAAAATTACATTTTTTAAAAACATCAGTGAGATTAAAATCTAAAATCAAGTTTTTTAACATAAAAGACGTCTTATCATAGTTCCTACTCACTGCGTTCGAAAAACGGCGTTCTCCCCTTAAAATACAATTAAAATCACCTGATAAAACAAGAGGACTAGAATTGTTAATAAAAAGGGGTAAAATCTCCAACATTTTTATTCTTTCATTCTTATCAGGAGAACCATAAAAATTTAAAAACTGCCATTTAATACCATTAATAAAAGCGCTGACCAATAAAATTCTGCCTGGTAAAATTTCGTTAAAACTCTCAATTAAAACGTTCCCTTTAAAAAGTATGGCGACCCCTGCTGATCTGGACTCATTTGATCCAGACCAGACTGATGGACCGTGCACCCAATCATCTTCATATTCTTTATAATTTAATCTGTGCGGGATGCCACATTCCTGCAGGAAAAGGACGGAAGCAGCAAAAACCGACAAGTAATTAAATAGGGCAACCCTTCTTACTCTGGCGCTCACACTTCTCACGTTCAAGGACAGACCGGACAACTCAGCCATGGGAATGTACAAGAAAACGTCTTACACCTCTGATTCCCCCTCCGAAGCCTCATACCCCCCAAAATCTGACTCAACTGTACGCATAGAGGAAGCAGGAGAGGAGGCACAATCACTCAGCCGACCCCCCTCCTCCATCATGATTGAGGCATAGTTGTTCTCGGGCATCCTGGCAATCAGGGCTCCAGACTCATTGGGTTCTTCCACCTCTTGCCCCTCCATAGGGGTCGGGTGTTCACTTAGTTCCGTCTCTGGTACCTCAGAGACGGTCACCCCTGAAACCTCCTCCTGGCAGGGAGGAGGGGGGGTATCCCCTATGGGGACCTGTGGAGGAACGTCACTTGGGTTCCCTGCATCCGCAGGTACTTCCATCGGCTCCCCCTGGACCGCCTCCGAATAGAGTCTTCTGGAGCCCCTCCGCCTTTTAACCTTCACCTCTCCACCCGGATCATCGCTCTCAGGGGGACCCTGAGCCAGAGGTTGCTGAGGAGCGGATTCGGCCGCCGTCCGCTCCTCTCTTAACCCAGCATGCTCCTGGGGGCCAGTTTTTTCACCACTTGCACGTTTTTTGGCCATCCTCTGCTCTTTAGGGTCCCCTCCTTTTGCCTGAGGGGGGTCTTTCTCCTTCTCCATCTCACCGCTTACCTCTTGTGGGGGGGTAATCACTGGCTCTGCTTGCCTCGGCTGGTGTCCCGGTTGCTGTCCTTGCTGCCTCCAGGGTTGCCACTGCTGCTCCGTCCTATGTCTGTGGGGACAAGAGGAGAAAAGGTGACCGAATTGTTGACAGAAATTGCACCTCCCTCCTCTTGTGCATTTCTCTGTCTCGTGCTGTGTGCTACCACATTTTTTGCATGTACTTTCACAGTTTTCTTTTGTGTGTCCATATCTGTGACACTTCCTGCAGTAGCTTGGCATCCCCGCATAAAAGAGGTCGCCACACATATTATTTATTTTAAAACGAGCTGGTGGTAGTTGTATTCCCCCTGGCAATCTGTCATCTTTTTTGCATGTAACCTGAAATCTCCACTTAGATGTCCAGATGCCACAGCTGTTCATGATTTTTCCTCTGCACTCAACCTTACTAAAATAGACTTGTAAAAACAACTCAACATCGTGTAGGTTGGCGAAAGGGGAATACATCTTTACTACCACCAGCTTAATATCGTCTAGAACGTGCTCAATAATCCGGACACCCTGAAGCTTTTTGTCTTTACTCGCAGCAGCTCTGGTAACAAAATCTCTGTGGATGCCATTTTGTGTGAACGTCACATCAAAAATTTTACGCTTCGGGTAGTCCTGGATTGCCAATATCTCGCCCTTCTGTATTCCGAAAACTCCTCCGAGCACGTCCTCTACTACGAATTTCAAATCGTCCGCCCTTTTGGTATCATCCGTGAGAATGACTCTCACGGTGTTTTTGATCCTTGCGTATGCCGGCACAGAACCTGGATCCGGATCATCATCCATGGTTCTAACCTCTCTCCACCCGAAGGTCTTGAGAGGCGATCGCTACTCGTTACCCTGGGACTAGGCCCTCTCCCCAATAGCAACAAGTGGGTGAAGCCCAGGCAATAAACCTGGGCGATCCCACAAGGCCGAGGAGAGGGGTACCCGAGTACCTTCTGACCAGATCTCCTGTATTACTACACTTGATCTTAGCCAAAAGGCCGAGAAGCGATAACCGTGAAAGGGGCAGGCCCAACAAGGTGCCCTTCATGGGCACTATCACTGCTTGCTGTCAGGGAGGCTGCCAGACAATTTTCCATGCACACTCTGGGCTGGGGGGCAGTCAACCACCAGTACACACAGCAGAACCTAAACCCATACCATTATTGCTAAGCAGCAAGACAGGGGCCCATTGCACTCCCACGGGGCCTTTTTAAATGTAATCCATAACCCGGATTTGCCAGGAACCCTTCTTACTCCTCCTACTTGCATGTGACACTGGGCTTAGGATCTGCATAGGAAACACACACACAAGCACACACCTACCTTTGTTGCCTGCAGATGCCTCCTTGGCTGTCCCCAAACGGTATCAAACCAACACCCACGGGAAGCTGTAAGCATAGAGGACATGCCTGCACCCCATTGGACTTACCTGTGTGGGTTAAACCCGGGTTATTTGACAACCTATGGCGGTGATGGTTCTGCTCAGGCAGAGCAGTGCTGATGCTCCTCATAAAGCTGTCGCTGCTGTGAAGGTTCTAGGTGACATCACAAATCCCTATGGTTACATACACAACAAAGCTGGGTTGTTGTTGTTTACACTCTGCAAGGCCTGTGGAAGTGAGTGACATCATAGCACTGTAGTTCTGAGGGTTCTAGATGGATGCAACAATCTCCTGTTGCTTCTATGAAGGCCATAATAGACGACATCACCAAACAGCTCCATAGTCACATACACAGCAAAGGAGAGATGTTGTTTACACCTAGTGATGTCAGTGGTATTGAGTGACATCACAGCACAGTGCTAAGGCTCCTGGGCCTGGACACAGCAGCGGCTGCAATATCTCAACGGAGAATACGTTTATATATATGTGTGTGTGTGCGCGTATATATATATATATATATATATATATTTCTCCGCCGAAATCACTTTTAAACCCATTTCCACCTTTTTTTCCCTTCTCTTCCTCTTACTTTTTTTTCACGTTTTTTTACGTTTTTCTCCTTTTCGCCTCTTTTCTGGGCGTATTATTCTTCTTTTTCTTCTTTTTTTTCGTCTAATGCATACCCCATCAGTGCAGCAATGCTTATTCAATACCGCCAGCAGATGGAGACACTGGGGGATAATTTTCTAAGGATTTATACTGATTTTTCCTGTCTGAATTTGTCGCACAGAAAGTTGCAGGCCAAATATGTGTGACATTTCTGCGACTTTAGCTTCTAGAGCATTTTTACAACATTATACATAGGTGCTGAATACATAAAAAGCGACTGTTCAGCGACAGACAAGTCGCATCGGCTGAAAGTAGGCCAGAATGTCAGTCCATGTTGGAGCAGGTTTAGATACAGTCTAAAGTATAGATCTCAAAGTCTGTGCACAGAATTTAGCAAGGGCCTCGCACCTTCTGATGCATCAGGTAGGTGCACAATAGCATAGCCTAACCCTCTGTACTTTGGTCTATATTGATGCGGGACATAGACAGCCAGCTGATGACCAATCCATTAGTGCAATGGATGGCTGGAAGCATTTGTCTTTGCCTTTGCAATACCACAGAAGCAATGCATGGTCAATGTACAGCAATGACACACCTGTGTGAACAGCCAGGAGACCCCCCCCCCCCCCCCATGTTATGTTACATAGTTACATAGTTAGTACGGTCGAAAAAAGACATATGTCCATCAAGTTCAACCAGGGAATTAAGGGGTAGGGGTGTGGCGCGATATTGGGGAAGGGATGAGATTTTATATTTCTTCATAAGCATTAATCTTATTTTGTCAATTAGGAACATTCAGCACCCACCCGCTATCAAGGCAGCTGCCTATCATGTCATGCCCTACCTGCACAGGTGTGCTGGCTACTCAAATGATCCAATTAAGGAGGCCATTTAGTCAGCAGCAGCAGAAGTCCTGTGCCTGGACGCTCCAACAGCGGCCAGACACAAGCAGAAGCAGAAGCAGCAGAAGCAGCAGCAGCAGCACCACCTTTTGTTTTTTGGCTGCAGCAGCAGCAAGGCCCACAGGGCTGGCTAGCTAGCAAGCAGGTAGCAATGAAAGTAGGAATCTTTCTTTTTAACCCTGTAAGGGGGTGGTGCACTGTACCCAAAGATACTGCCATATCGGGTCAATGCATAGGGCGACGGAAGCAAGCTTCGAAATCGGCCCCCGTTCTCAAAAATCCATTTAATATATGGTCCCCAGATAGGGGACGTATCAGATATTAAACTGATAAGAACAGATACTACACTTGATCTTAGCCAAAAGGCCGAGAAGCGATAACCGTGAAAGGGGCGGGCCCAACAAGGTGCCCTTCATGGGCACTATCACTGCTTGCTGTCAGGGAGGCTGCCAGACAATTTTCCATGCACACTCTGGGCTGGGGGGCAGTCAACCACCAGTACACACAGCAGAACCTAAACCCATACCATTATTGCTAAGCAGCAAGACAGGGGCCCATTGCACTCCCACGGGGCCTTTTTAAATGCAATCCATAACCCGGATTTGCCAGGAACCCTTCTTACTCCTCCTACTTGCATGTGACACTGGGCTTAGGATCTGCATAGGAAACACACACACAAGCACACACCTACCTTTGTTGCCTGCAGATGCCTCCTTGGCTGTCCCCAAACGGTATCAAACCAACACCCACGGGAAGCTGTAAGCATAGAGGACATGCCTGCACCCCATTGGACTTACCTGTGTGGGTTAAACCCGGGTTATTTGACAACCTATGGCGGTGATGGTTCTGCTCAGGCAGAGCAGTGCTGATGCTCCTCATAAAGCTGTCGCTGCTGTGAAGGTTCTAGGTGACATCACAAATCCCTATGGTTACATACACAACAAAGCTGGGTTGTTGTTGTTTACACTCTGCAAGGCCTGTGGAAGTGAGTGACATCATAGCACTGTAGTTCTGAGGGTTCTAGATGGATGCAACAATCTCCTGTTGCTTCTATGAAGGCCATAATAGACGACATCACCAAACAGCTCCATAGTCACATACACAGCAAAGGAGAGATGTTGTTTACACCTAGTGATGTCAGTGGTATTGAGTGACATCACAGCACAGTGCTAAGGCTCCTGGGCCTGGACACAGCAGCGGCTGCAATATCTCAACGGAGAATACGTTTATATATATGTGTGTGTGTGCGCGTATATATATATATATATATATATATATATATATATATATATATATATATTTCTCCGCCGAAATCACTTTTAAACCCATTTCCACCTTTTTTTCCCTTCTCTTCCTCTTACTTTTTTTTCACGTTTTTTTACGTTTTTCTCCTTTTCGCCTCTTTTCTGGGCGTATTATTCTTCTTTTTCTTCTTTTTTTTCGTCTAATGCATACCCCATCAGTGCAGCAATGCTTATTCATTACCGCCAGCAGATGGAGACACTGGGGGATAATTTTCTAAGGATTTATACTGATTTTTCCTGTCTGAATTTGTCGCACAGAAAGTTGCAGGCCAAATATGTGTGACATTTCTGCGACTTTAGCTTCTAGAGCATTTTTACAACATTATACATAGGTGCTGAATACATAAAAAGCGACTGTTCAGCGACAGACAAGTCGCATCGGCTGAAAGTAGGCCAGAATGTCAGTCCATGTTGGAGCAGGTTTAGATACAGTCTAAAGTATAGATCTCAAAGTCTGTGCACAGAATTTAGCAAGGGCCTCGCACCTTCTGATGCATCAGGTAGGTGCACAATAGCATAGCCTAACCCTCTGTACTTTGGTCTATATTGATGCGGGACATAGACAGCCAGCTGATGACCAATCCATTAGTGCAATGGATGGCTGGAAGCATTTGTCTTTGCCTTTGCAATACCACAGAAGCAATGCATGGTCAATGTACAGCAATGACACACCTGTGTGAACAGCCAGGAGACCCCCCCCCCCCCCCATGTTATGTTACATAGTTACATAGTTAGTACGGTCGAAAAAAGACATATGTCCATCAAGTTCAACCAGGGAATTAAGGGGTAGGGGTGTGGCGCGATATTGGGGAAGGGATGAGATTTTATATTTCTTCATAAGCATTAATCTTATTTTGTCAATTAGGAACATTCAGCACCCACCCGCTATCAAGGCAGCTGCCTATCATGTCATGCCCTACCTGCACAGGTGTGCTGGCTACTCAAATGATCCAATTAAGGAGGCCATTTAGTCAGCAGCAGCAGAAGTCCTGTGCCTGGACGCTCCAACAGCGGCCAGACACAAGCAGAAGCAGAAGCAGCAGAAGCAGCAGCAGCACCACCTTTTGTTTTTTGGCTGCAGCAGCAGCAAGGCCCACAGGGCTGGCTAGCTGGCTAGCCAGCAAGCAGGTAGCAATGAAAGTAGGAATCTTTCTTTTTAACCCTGTAAGGGGGTGGTGCACTGTACCCGAAGATACTGCCATATCGGGTCAATGCATAGGGCGACGGAAGCAAGCTTCGAAATCGGCCCCCGTTCTCAAAAATCCATTTAATATATGGTCCCCAGATAGGGGACGTATCAGATATTAAACTGATAAGAACAGATACTACACTTGATCTTAGCCAAAAGGCCGAGAAGCGATAACCGTGAAAGGGGCGGGCCCAACAAGGTGCCCTTCATGGGCACTATCACTGCTTGCTGTCAGGGAGGCTGCCAGACAATTTTCCATGCACACTCTGGGCTGGGGGGCAGTCAACCACCAGTACACACAGCAGAACCTAAACCCATACCATTATTGCTAAGCAGCAAGACAGGGGCCCATTGCACTCCCACGGGGCCTTTTTAAATGCAATCCATAACCCGGATTTGCCAGGAACCCTTCTTACTCCTCCTACTTGCATGTGACACTGGGCTTAGGATCTGCATAGGAAACACACACACAAGCACACACCTACCTTTGTTGCCTGCAGATGCCTCCTTGGCTGTCCCCAAACGGTATCAAACCAACACCCACGGGAAGCTGTAAGCATAGAGGACATGCCTGCACCCCATTGGACTTACCTGTGTGGGTTAAACCCGGGTTATTTGACAACCTATGGCGGTGATGGTTCTGCTCAGGCAGAGCAGTGCTGATGCTCCTCATAAAGCTGTCGCTGCTGTGAAGGTTCTAGGTGACATCACAAATCCCTATGGTTACATACACAACAAAGCTGGGTTGTTGTTGTTTACACTCTGCAAGGCCTGTGGAAGTGAGTGACATCATAGCACTGTAGTTCTGAGGGTTCTAGATGGATGCAACAATCTCCTGTTGCTTCTATGAAGGCCATAATAGACGACATCACCAAACAGCTCCATAGTCACATACACAGCAAAGGAGAGATGTTGTTTACACCTAGTGATGTCAGTGGTATTGAGTGACATCACAGCACAGTGCTAAGGCTCCTGGGCCTGGACACAGCAGCGGCTGCAATATCTCAACGGAGAATACGTTTATATATATGTGTGTGTGTGCGCGTATATATATATATATATATATATATATATTTCTCCGCCGAAATCACTTTTAAACCCATTTCCACCTTTTTTTCCCTTCTCTTCCTCTTACTTTTTTTTCACGTTTTTTTACGTTTTTCTCCTTTTCGCCTCTTTTCTGGGCGTATTATTCTTCTTTTTCTTCTTTTTTTTCGTCTAATGCATACCCCATCAGTGCAGCAATGCTTATTCAATACCGCCAGCAGATGGAGACACTGGGGGATAATTTTCTAAGGATTTATACTGATTTTTCCTGTCTGAATTTGTCGCACAGAAAGTTGCAGGCCAAATATGTGTGACATTTCTGCGACTTTAGCTTCTAGAGCATTTTTACAACATTATACATAGGTGCTGAATACATAAAAAGCGACTGTTCAGCGACAGACAAGTCGCATCGGCTGAAAGTAGGCCAGAATGTCAGTCCATGTTGGAGCAGGTTTAGATACAGTCTAAAGTATAGATCTCAAAGTCTGTGCACAGAATTTAGCAAGGGCCTCGCACCTTCTGATGCATCAGGTAGGTGCACAATAGCATAGCCTAACCCTCTGTACTTTGGTCTATATTGATGCGGGACATAGACAGCCAGCTGATGACCAATCCATTAGTGCAATGGATGGCTGGAAGCATTTGTCTTTGCCTTTGCAATACCACAGAAGCAATGCATGGTCAATGTACAGCAATGACACACCTGTGTGAACAGCCAGGAGACCCCCCCCCCCATGTTATGTTACATAGTTACATAGTTAGTACGGTCGAAAAAAGACATATGTCCATCAAGTTCAACCAGGGAATTAAGGGGTAGGGGTGTGGCGCGATATTGGGGAAGGGATGAGATTTTATATTTCTTCATAAGCATTAATCTTATTTTGTCAATTAGGAACATTCAGCACCCACCCGCTATCAAGGCAGCTGCCTATCATGTCATGCCCTACCTGCACAGGTGTGCTGGCTACTCAAATGATCCAATTAAGGAGGCCATTTAGTCAGCAGCAGCAGAAGTCCTGTGCCTGGACACTCCAACAGCGGCCAGACACAAGCAGAAGCAGCAGAAGCAGCAGCAGCACCACCTTTTGTTTTTTGGCTGCAGCAGCAGCAAGGCCCACAGGGCTGGCTAGCTGGCTAGCCAGCAAGCAGGTAGCAATGAAAGTAGGAATCTTTCTTTTTAACCCTGTAAGGGGGTGGTGCACTGTACCCGAAGATACTGCCATATCGGGTCAATGCATAGGGCGACGGAAGCAAGCTTCGAAATCGGCCCCCGTTCTCAAAAATCCATTTAATATATGGTCCCCAGATAGGGGACGTATCAGATATTAAACTGATAAGAACAGATACTACACTTGATCTTAGCCAAAAGGCCGAGAAGCGATAACCGTGAAAGGGGCGGGCCCAACAAGGTCCCCTTCATGGGCACTATCACTGCTTGCTGTCAGGGAGGCTGCCAGACAATTTTCCATGCACACTCTGGGCTGGGGGGCAGTCAACCACCAGTACACACAGCAGAACCTAAACCCATACCATTATTGCTAAGCAGCAAGACAGGGGCCCATTGCACTCCCACGGGGCCTTTTTAAATGCAATCCATAACCCGGATTTGCCAGGAACCCTTCTTACTCCTCCTACTTGCATGTGACACTGGGCTTAGGATCTGCATAGGAAACACACACACAAGCACACACGTACCTTTGTTGCCTGCAGATGCCTCCTTGGCTGTCCCCAAACGGTATCAAACCAACACCCACGGGAAGCTGTAAGCATAGAGGACATGCCTGCACCCCATTGGACTTACCTGTGTGGGTTAAACCCGGGTTATTTGACAACCTATGGCGGTGATGGTTCTGCTCAGGCAGAGCAGTGCTGATGCTCCTCATAAAGCTGTCGCTGCTGTGAAGGTTCTAGGTGACATCACAAATCCCTATGGTTACATACACAACAAAGCTGGGTTGTTGTTGTTTACACTCTGCAAGGCCTGTGGAAGTGAGTGACATCATAGCACTGTAGTTCTGAGGGTTCTAGATGGATGCAACAATCTCCTGTTGCTTCTATGAAGGCCATAATAGACGACATCACCAAACAGCTCCATAGTCACATACACAGCAAAGGAGAGATGTTGTTTACACCTAGTGATGTCAGTGGTATTGAGTGACATCACAGCACAGTGCTAAGGCTCCTGGGCCTGGACACAGCAGCGGCTGCAATATCTCAACGGAGAATACGTTTATATATATGTGTGTGTGTGCGCGTATATATATATATATATATATATATATTTCTCCGCCGAAATCACTTTTAAACCCATTTCCACCTTTTTTTCCCTTCTCTTCCTCTTACTTTTTTTTCACGTTTTTTTACGTTTTTCTCCTTTTCGCCTCTTTTCTGGGCGTATTATTCTTCTTTTTCTTCTTTTTTTTCGTCTAATGCATACCCCATCAGTGCAGCAATGCTTATTCAATACCGCCAGCAGATGGAGACACTGGGGGATAATTTTCTAAGGATTTATACTGATTTTTCCTGTCTGAATTTGTCGCACAGAAAGTTGCAGGCCAAATATGTGTGACATTTCTGCGACTTTAGCTTCTAGAGCATTTTTACAACATTATACATAGGTGCTGAATACATAAAAAGCGACTGTTCAGCGACAGACAAGTCGCATCGGCTGAAAGTAGGCCAGAATGTCAGTCCATGTTGGAGCAGGTTTAGATACAGTCTAAAGTATAGATCTCAAAGTCTGTGCACAGAATTTAGCAAGGGCCTCGCACCTTCTGATGCATCAGGTAGGTGCACAATAGCATAGCCTAACCCTCTGTACTTTGGTCTATATTGATGCGGGACATAGACAGCCAGCTGATGACCAATCCATTAGTGCAATGGATGGCTGGAAGCATTTGTCTTTGCCTTTGCAATACCACAGAAGCAATGCATGGTCAATGTACAGCAATGACACACCTGTGTGAACAGCCAGGAGACCCCCCCCCCCCCCCATGTTATGTTACATAGTTACATAGTTAGTACGGTCGAAAAAAGACATATGTCCATCAAGTTCAACCAGGGAATTAAGGGGTAGGGGTGTGGCGCGATATTGGGGAAGGGATGAGATTTTATATTTCTTCATAAGCATTAATCTTATTTTGTCAATTAGGAACATTCAGCACCCACCCGCTATCAAGGCAGCTGCCTATCATGTCATGCCCTACCTGCACAGGTGTGCTGGCTACTCAAATGATCCAATTAAGGAGGCCATTTAGTCAGCAGCAGCAGAAGTCCTGTGCCTGGACGCTCCAACAGCGGCCAGACACAAGCAGAAGCAGAAGCAGCAGAAGCAGCAGCAGCACCACCTTTTGTTTTTTGGCTGCAGCAGCAGCAAGGCCCACAGGGCTGGCTAGCTAGCAAGCAGGTAGCAATGAAAGTAGGAATCTTTCTTTTTAACCCTGTAAGGGGGTGGTGCACTGTACCCAAAGATACTGCCATATCGGGTCAATGCATAGGGCGACGGAAGCAAGCTTCGAAATCGGCCCCCGTTCTCAAAAATCCATTTAATATATGGTCCCCAGATAGGGGACGTATCAGATATTAAACTGATAAGAACAGATACTACACTTGATCTTAGCCAAAAGGCCGAGAAGCGATAACCGTGAAAGGGGCGGGCCCAACAAGGTGCCCTTCATGGGCACTATCACTGCTTGCTGTCAGGGAGGCTGCCAGACAATTTTCCATGCATACTCTGGGCTGGGGGGCAGTCAACCACCAGTACACACAGCAGAACCTAAACCCATACCATTATTGCTAAGCAGCAAGACAGGGGCCCATTGCACTCCCACGGGGCCTTTTTAAATGCAATCCATAACCCGGATTTGCCAGGAACCCTTCTTACTCCTCCTACTTGCATGTGACACTGGGCTTAGGATCTGCATAGGAAACACACACACAAGCACACACCTACCTTTGTTGCCTGCAGATGCCTCCTTGGCTGTCCCCAAACGGTATCAAACCAACACCCACGGGAAGCTGTAAGCATAGAGGACATGCCTGCACCCCATTGGACTTACCTGTGTGGGTTAAACCCGGGTTATTTGACAACCTATGGCGGTGATGGTTCTGCTCAGGCAGAGCAGTGCTGATGCTCCTCATAAAGCTGTCGCTGCTGTGAAGGTTCTAGGTGACATCACAAATCCCTATGGTTACATACACAACAAAGCTGGGTTGTTGTTGTTTACACTCTGCAAGGCCTGTGGAAGTGAGTGACATCATAGCACTGTAGTTCTGAGGGTTCTAGATGGATGCAACAATCTCCTGTTGCTTCTATGAAGGCCATAATAGACGACATCACCAAACAGCTCCATAGTCACATACACAGCAAAGGAGAGATGTTGTTTACACCTAGTGATGTCAGTGGTATTGAGTGACATCACAGCACAGTGCTAAGGCTCCTGGGCCTGGACACAGCAGCGGCTGCAATATCTCAACGGAGAATACGTTTATATATATGTGTGTGTGTGCGCGTATATATATATATATATATATATATATATATATATATATATATATTTCTCCGCCGAAATCACTTTTAAACCCATTTCCACCTTTTTTTCCCTTCTCTTCCTCTTACTTTTTTTTCACGTTTTTTTACGTTTTTCTCCTTTTCGCCTCTTTTCTGGGCGTATTATTCTTCTTTTTCCTCTTTTTTTTCGTCTAATGCATACCCCATCAGTGCAGCAATGCTTATTCAATACCGCCAGCAGATGGAGACACTGGGGGATAATTGTATAAGGATTTATACTGATTTTTCCTGTCTGAATTTGTCGCACAGAAAGTTGCAGGCCAAATATGTGTGACATTTCTGCGACTTTAGCTTCTAGAGCATTTTTACAACATTATACATAGGTGCTGAATACATAAAAAGCGACTGTTCAGCGACAGACAAGTCGCATCGGCTGAAAGTAGGCCAGAATGTCAGTCCATGTTGGAGCAGGTTTAGATACAGTCTAAAGTATAGATCTCAAAGTCTGTGCACAGAATTTAGCAAGGGCCTCGCACCTTCTGATGCATCAGGTAGGTGCACAATAGCATAGCCTAACCCTCTGTACTTTGGTCTATATTGATGCGGGACATAGACAGCCAGCTGATGACCAATCCATTAGTGCAATGGATGGCTGGAAGCATTTGTCTTTGCCTTTGCAATACCACAGAAGCAATGCATGGTCAATGTACAGCAATGACACACCTGTGTGAACAGCCAGGAGACCCCCCCCCCCCCCCCCATGTTATGTTACATAGTTACATAGTTAGTACGGTCGAAAAAAGACATATGTCCATCAAGTTCAACCAGGGAATTAAGGGGTAGGGGTGTGGCGCGATATTGGGGAAGGGATGAGATTTTATATTTCTTCATAAGCATTAATCTTATTTTGTCAATTAGGAACATTCAGCACCCACCCGCTATCAAGGCAGCTGCCTATCATGTCATGCCCTACCTGCACAGGTGTGCTGGCTACTCAAATGATCCAATTAAGGAGGCCATTTAGTCAGCAGCAGCAGAAGTCCTGTGCCTGGACGCTCCAACAGCGGCCAGACACAAGCAGAAGCAGAAGCAGCAGAAGCAGCAGCAGCACCACCTTTTGTTTTTTGGCTGCAGCAGCAGCAAGGCCCACAGGGCTGGCTAGCTGGCTAGCCAGCAAGCAGGTAGCAATGAAAGTAGGAATCTTTCTTTTTAACCCTGTAAGGGGGTGGTGCACTGTACCCGAAGATACTGCCATATCGGGTCAATGCATAGGGCGACGGAAGCAAGCTTCGAAATCGGCCCCCGTTCTCAAAAATCCATTTAATATATGGTCCCCAGATAGGGGACGTATCAGATATTAAACTGATAAGAACAGATACTACACTTGATCTTAGCCAAAAGGCCGAGAAGCGATAACCGTGAAAGGGGCGGGCCCAACAAGGTGCCCTTCATGGGCACTATCACTGCTTGCTGTCAGGGAGGCTGCCAGCCAATTTTCCATGCACACTCTGGGCTGGGGGGCAGTCAACCACCAGTACACACAGCAGAACCTAAACC
This sequence comes from Hyla sarda, assembly GCF_029499605.1. Taxonomy (NCBI): domain Eukaryota; kingdom Metazoa; phylum Chordata; class Amphibia; order Anura; family Hylidae; genus Hyla; species Hyla sarda. Next base: position 65,519 of record NW_026607758.1, on the reverse strand, counting down.
CATACCATTATTGCTAAGCAGCAAGACAGGGGCCCATTGCACTCCCACGGGGCCTTTTTAAATGCAATCCATAACCCGGATTTGCCAGGAACCCTTCTTACTCCTCCTACTTGCATGTGACACTGGGCTTAGGATCTGCATAGGAAACACACACACAAGCACACACCTACCTTTGTTGCCTGCAGATGCCTCCTTGGCTGTCCCCAAACGGTATCAAACCAACACCCACGGGAAGCTGTAAGCATAGAGGACATGCCTGCACCCCATTGGACTTACCTGTGTGGGTTAAACCCGGGTTATTTGACAACCTATGGCGGTGATGGTTCTGCTCAGGCAGAGCAGTGCTGATGCTCCTCATAAAGCTGTCGCTGCTGTGAAGGTTCTAGGTGACATCACAAATCCCTATGGTTACATACACAACAAAGCTGGGTTGTTGTTGTTTACACTCTGCAAGGCCTGTGGAAGTGAGTGACATCATAGCACTGTAGTTCTGAGGGTTCTAGATGGATGCAACAATCTCCTGTTGCTTCTATGAAGGCCATAATAGACGACATCACCAAACAGCTCCATAGTCACATACACAGCAAAGGAGAGATGTTGTTTACACCTAGTGATGTCAGTGGTATTGAGTGACATCACAGCACAGTGCTAAGGCTCCTGGGCCTGGACACAGCAGCGGCTGCAATATCTCAACGGAGAATACATTTATATATATGTGTGTGTGTGCGCGTATATATATATATATATATATATATATATATATATATATATTTCTCCGCCGAAATCACTTTTAAACCCATTTCCACCTTTTTTTCCCTTCTCTTCCTCTTACTTTTTTTTCACGTTTTTTTACGTTTTTCTCCTTTTCGCCTCTTTTCTGGGCGTATTATTCTTCTTTTTCTTCTTTTTTTTCGTCTAATGCATACCCCATCAGTGCAGCAATGCTTATTCAATACCGCCAGCAGATGGAGACACTGGGGGATAATTTTCTAAGGATTTATACTGATTTTTCCTGTCTGAATTTGTCGCACAGAAAGTTGCAGGCCAAATATGTGTGACATTTCTGCGACTTTAGCTTCTAGAGCATTTTTACAACATTATACATAGGTGCTGAATACATAAAAAGCGACTGTTCAGCGACAGACAAGTCGCATCGGCTGAAAGTAGGCCAGAATGTCAGTCCATGTTGGAGCAGGTTTAGATACAGTCTAAAGTATAGATCTCAAAGTCTGTGCACAGAATTTAGCAAGGGCCTCGCACCTTCTGATGCATCAGGTAGGTGCACAATAGCATAGCCTAACCCTCTGTACTTTGGTCTATATTGATGCGGGACATAGACAGCCAGCTGATGACCAATCCATTAGTGCAATGGATGGCTGGAAGCATTTGTCTTTGCCTTTGCAATACCACAGAAGCAATGCATGGTCAATGTACAGCAATGACACACCTGTGTGAACAGCCAGGAGACCCCCCCCCCCCCATGTTATGTTACATAGTTACATAGTTAGTACGGTCGAAAAAAGACATATGTCCATCAAGTTCAACCAGGGAATTAAGGGGTAGGGGTGTGGCGCGATATTGGGGAAGGGATGAGATTTTATATTTCTTCATAAGCATTAATCTTATTTTGTCAATTAGGAACATTCAGCACCCACCCGCTATCAAGGCAGCTGCCTATCATGTCATGCCCTACCTGCACAGGTGTGCTGGCTACTCAAATGATCCAATTAAGGAGGCCATTTAGTCAGCAGCAGCAGAAGTCCTGTGCCTGGACGCTCCAACAGCGGCCAGACACAAGCAGAAGCAGAAGCAGCAGAAGCAGCAGCAGCACCACCTTTTGTTTTTTGGCTGCAGCAGCAGCAAGGCCCACAGGGCTGGCTAGCTGGCTAGCCAGCAAGCAGGTAGCAATGAAAGTAGGAATCTTTCTTTTTAACCCTGTAAGGGGGTGGTGCACTGTACCCGAAGATACTGCCATATCGGGTCAATGCATAGGGCGACGGAAGCAAGCTTCGAAATCGGCCCCCGTTCTCAAAAATCCATTTAATATATGGTCCCCAGATAGGGGACGTATCAGATATTAAACTGATAAGAACAGATACTACACTTGATCTTAGCCAAAAGGCCGAGAAGCGATAACCGTGAAAGGGGCGGGCCCAACAAGGTGCCCTTCATGGGCACTATCACTGCTTGCTGTCAGGGAGGCTGCCAGACAATTTTCCATGCACACTCTGGGCTGGGGGGCAGTCAACCACCAGTACACACAGCAGAACCTAAACCCATACCATTATTGCTAAGCAGCAAGACAGGGGCCCATTGCACTCCCACGGGGCCTTTTTAAATGCAATCCATAACCCGGATTTGCCAGGAACCCTTCTTACTCCTCCTACTTGCATGTGACACTGGGCTTAGGATCTGCATAGGAAACACACACACAAGCACACACCTACCTTTGTTGCCTGCAGATGCCTCCTTGGCTGTCCCCAAACGGTATCAAACCAACACCCACGGGAAGCTGTAAGCATAGAGGACATGCCTGCACCCCATTGGACTTACCTGTGTGGGTTAAACCCGGGTTATTTGACAACCTATGGCGGTGATGGTTCTGCTCAGGCAGAGCAGTGCTGATGCTCCTCATAAAGCTGTCGCTGCTGTGAAGGTTCTAGGTGACATCACAAATCCCTATGGTTACATACACAACAAAGCTGGGTTGTTGTTGTTTACACTCTGCAAGGCCTGTGGAAGTGAGTGACATCATAGCACTGTAGTTCTGAGGGTTCTAGATGGATGCAACAATCTCCTATTGCTTCTATGAAGGCCATAATAGACGACATCACCAAACAGCTCCATAGTCACATACACAGCAAAGGAGAGATGTTGTTTACACCTAGTGATGTCAGTGGTATTGAGTGACATCACAGCACAGTGCTAAGGCTCCTGGGCCTGGACACAGCAGCGGCTGCAATATCTCAACGGAGAATACGTTTATATATATGTGTGTGTGTGCGCGTATATATATATATATATATATATATATATATATATATATATATTTCTCCGCCGAAATCACTTTTAAACCCATTTCCACCTTTTTTTCCCTTCTCTTCCTCTTACTTTTTTTTCAAGTTTTTTTACGTTTTTCTCCTTTTCGCCTCTTTTCTGGGCGTATTATTCTTCTTTTTCTTCTTTTTTTTCGTCTAATGCATACCCCATCAGTGCAGCAATGCTTATTCAATACCGCCAGCAGATGGAGACACTGGGGGATAATTTTCTAAGGATTTATACTGATTTTTCCTGTCTGAATTTGTCGCACAGAAAGTTGCAGGCCAAATATGTGTGACATTTCTGCGACTTTAGCTTCTAGAGCATTTTTACAACATTATACATAGGTGCTGAATACATAAAAAGCGACTGTTCAGCGACAGACAAGTCGCATCGGCTGAAAGTAGGCCAGAATGTCAGTCCATGTTGGAGCAGGTTTAGATACAGTCTAAAGTATAGATCTCAAAGTCTGTGCACAGAATTTAGCAAGGGCCTCGCACCTTCTGATGCATCAGGTAGGTGCACAATAGCATAGCCTAACCCTCTGTACTTTGGTCTATATTGATGCGGGACATAGACAGCCAGCTGATGACCAATCCATTAGTGCAATGGATGGCTGGAAGCATTTGTCTTTGCCTTTGCAATACCACAGAAGCAATGCATGGTCAATGTACAGCAATGACACACCTGTGTGAACAGCCAGGAGACCCCCCCCCCCCCATGTTATGTTACATAGTTACATAGTTAGTACGGTCGAAAAAAGACATATGTCCATCAAGTTCAACCAGGGAATTAAGGGGTAGGGGTGTGGCGCGATATTGGGGAAGGGATGAGATTTTATATTTCTTCATAAGCATTAATCTTATTTTGTCAATTAGGAACATTCAGCACCCACCCGCTATCAAGGCAGCTGCCTATCATGTCATGCCCTACCTGCACAGGTGTGCTGGCTACTCAAATGATCCAATTAAGGAGGCCATTTAGTCAGCAGCAGCAGAAGTCCTGTGCCTGGACGCTCCAACAGCGGCCAGACACAAGCAGAAGCAGAAGCAGCAGAAGCAGCAGCAGCACCACCTTTTGTTTTTTGGCTGCAGCAGCAGCAAGGCCCACAGGGCTGGCTAGCTGGCTAGCCAGCAAGCAGGTAGCAATGAAAGTAGGAATCTTTCTTTTTAACCCTGTAAGGGGGTGGTGCACTGTACCCGAAGATACTGCCATATCGGGTCAATGCATAGGGCGACGGAAGCAAGCTTCGAAATCGGCCCCCGTTCTCAAAAATCCATTTAATATATGGTCCCCAGATAGGGGACGTATCAGATATTAAACTGATAAGAACAGATACTACACTTGATCTTAGCCAAAAGGCCGAGAAGCGATAACCGTGAAAGGGGCGGGCCCAACAAGGTGCCCTTCATGGGCACTATCACTGCTTGCTGTCAGGGAGGCTGCCAGACAATTTTCCATGCACACTCTGGGCTGGGGGGCAGTCAACCACCAGTACACACAGCAGAACCTAAACCCATACCATTATTGCTAAGCAGCAAGACAGGGGCCCATTGCACTCCCACGGGGCCTTTTTAAATGCAATCCATAACCCGGATTTGCCAGGAACCCTTCTTACTCCTCCTACTTGCATGTGACACTGGGCTTAGGATCTGCATAGGAAACACACACACAAGCACACACCTACCTTTGTTGCCTGCAGATGCCTCCTTGGCTGTCCCCAAACGGTATCAAACCAACACCCACGGGAAGCTGTAAGCATAGAGGACATGCCTGCACCCCATTGGACTTACCTGTGTGGGTTAAACCCGGGTTATTTGACAACCTATGGCGGTGATGGTTCTGCTCAGGCAGAGCAGTGCTGATGCTCCTCATAAAGCTGTCGCTGCTGTGAAGGTTCTAGGTGACATCACAAATCCCTATGGTTACATACACAACAAAGCTGGGTTGTTGTTGTTTACACTCTGCAAGGCCTGTGGAAGTGAGTGACATCATAGCACTGTAGTTCTGAGGGTTCTAGATGGATGCAACAATCTCCTGTTGCTTCTATGAAGGCCATAATAGACGACATCACCAAACAGCTCCATAGTCACATACACAGCAAAGGAGAGATGTTGTTTACACCTAGTGATGTCAGTGGTATTGAGTGACATCACAGCACAGTGCTAAGGCTCCTGGGCCTGGACACAGCAGCGGCTGCAATATCTCAACGGAGAATACGTTTATATATATGTGTGTGTGTGCGCGTATATATATATATATATATATATATATATATATATATATATATTTCTCCGCCGAAATCACTTTTAAACCCATTTCCACCTTTTTTTCCCTTCTCTTCCTCTTACTTTTTTTTCACGTTTTTTTACGTTTTTCTCCTTTTCACCTCTTTTCTGGGCGTATTATTCTTCTTTTTCTTCTTTTTTTTCGTCTAATGCATACCCCATCAGTGCAGCAATGCTTATTCAATACCGCCAGCAGATGGAGACACTGGGGGATAATTTTCTAAGGATTTATACTGATTTTTCCTATCTGAATTTGTCGCACAGAAAGTTGCAGGCCAAATATGTGTGACATTTCTGCGACTTTAGCTTCTAGAGCATTTTTACAACATTATACATAGGTGCTGAATACATAAAAAGCGACTGTTCAGCGACAGACAAGTCGCATCGGCTGAAAGTAGGCCAGAATGTCAGTCCATGTTGGAGCAGGTTTAGATACAGTCTAAAGTATAGATCTCAAAGTCTGAGCACAGAATTTAGCAAGGGCCTCGCACCTTCTGATGCATCAGGTAGGTGCACAATAGCATAGCCTAACCCTCTGTACTTTGGTCTATATTGATGCGGGACATAGACAGCCAGCTGATGACCAATCCATTAGTGCAATGGATGGCTGGAAGCATTTGTCTTTGCCTTTGCAATACCACAGAAGCAATGCATGGTCAATGTACAGCAATGACACACCTGTGTGAACAGCCAGGAGACCCCCCCCCCCCCCATGTTATGTTACATAGTTACATAGTTAGTACGGTCGAAAAAAGACATATGTCCATCAAGTTCAACCAGGGAATTAAGGGGTAGGGGTGTGGCGCGATATTGGGGAAGGGATGAGATTTTATATTTCTTCATAAGCATTAATCTTATTTTGTCAATTAGGAACATTCAGCACCCACCCGCTATCAAGGCAGCTGCCTATCATGTCATGCCCTACCTGCACAGGTGTGCTGGCTACTCAAATGATCCAATTAAGGAGGCCATTTAGTCAGCAGCAGCAGAAGTCCTGTGCCTGGACGCTCCAACAGCGGCCAGACACAAGCAGAAGCAGAAGCAGCAGAAGCAGCAGCAGCACCACCTTTTGTTTTTTGGCTGCAGCAGCAGCAAGGCCCACAGGGCTGGCTAGCTGGCTAGCCAGCAAGCAGGTAGCAATGAAAGTAGGAATCTTTCTTTTTAACCCTGTAAGGGGGTGGTGCACTGTACCCGAAGATACTGCCATATCGGGTCAATGCATAGGGCGACGGAAGCAAGCTTCGAAATCGGCCCCCGTTCTCAAAAATCCATTTAATATATGGTCCCCAGATAGGGGACGTATCAGATATTAAACTGATAAGAACAGATACTACACTTGATCTTAGCCAAAAGGCCGAGAAGCGATAACCGTGAAAGGGGCGGGCCCAACAAGGTGCCCTTCATGGGCACTATCACTGCTTGCTGTCAGGGAGGCTGCCAGACAATTTTCCATGCACACTCTGGGCTGGGGGGCAGTCAACCACCAGTACACACAGCAGAACCTAAACCCATACCATTATTGCTAAGCAGCAAGACAGGGGCCCATTGCACTCCCACGGGGCCTTTTTAAATGCAATCCATAACCCGGATTTGCCAGGAACCCTTCTTACTCCTCCTACTTGCATGTGACACTGGGCTTAGGATCTGCATAGGAAACACACACACAAGCACACACCTACCTTTGTTGCCTGCAGATGCCTCCTTGGCTGTCCCCAAACGGTATCAAACCAACACCCACGGGAAGCTGTAAGCATAGAGGACATGCCTGCACCCCATTGGACTTACCTGTGTGGGTTAAACCCGGGTTATTTGACAACCTATGGCGGTGATGGTTCTGCTCAGGCAGAGCAGTGCTGATGCTCCTCATAAAGCTGTCGCTGCTGTGAAGGTTCTAGGTGACATCACAAATCCCTATGGTTACATACACAACAAAGCTGGGTTGTTGTTGTTTACACTCTGCAAGGCCTGTGGAAGTGAGTGACATCATAGCACTGTAGTTCTGAGGGTTCTAGATGGATGCAACAATCTCCTGTTGCTTCTATGAAGGCCATAATAGACGACATCACCAAACAGCTCCATAGTCACATACACAGCAAAGGAGAGATGTTGTTTACACCTAGTGATGTCAGTGGTATTGAGTGACATCACAGCACAGTGCTAAGGCTCCTGGGCCTGGACACAGCAGCGGCTGCAATATCTCAACGGAGAATACGTTTATATATATGTGTGTGTGTGCGCGTATATATATATATATATATATATATATATATTTCTCCGCCGAAATCACTTTTAAACCCATTTCCACCTTTTTTTCCCTTCTCTTCCTCTTACTTTTTTTTCACGTTTTTTTACGTTTTTCTCCTTTTCGCCTCTTTTCTGGGCGTATTATTCTTCTTTTTCTTCTTTTTTTTCGTCTAATGCATACCCCATCAGTGCAGCAATGCTTATTCAATACCGCCAGCAGATGGAGACACTGGGGGATAATTTTCTAAGGATTTATACTGATTTTTCCTGTCTGAATTTGTCACACAGAAAGTTGCAGGCCAAATATGTGTGACATTTCTGCGACTTTAGCTTCTAGAGCATTTTTACAACATTATACATAGGTGCTGAATACATAAAAAGCGACTGTTCAGCGACAGACAAGTCGCATCGGCTGAAAGTAGGCCAGAATGTCAGTCCATGTTGGAGCAGGTTTAGATACAGTCTAAAGTATAGATCTCAAAGTCTGTGCACAGAATTTAGCAAGGGCCTCGCACCTTCTGATGCATCAGGTAGGTGCACAATAGCATAGCCTAACCCTCTGTACTTTGGTCTATATTGATGCGGGACATAGACAGCCAGCTGATGACCAATCCATTAGTGCAATGGATGGCTGGAAGCATTTGTCTTTGCCTTTGCAATACCGCAGAAGCAATGCATGGTCAATGTACAGCAATGACACACCTGTGTGAACAGCCAGGAGACCCCCCCCCCCCCCCATGTTATGTTACATAGTTACATAGTTAGTACGGTCGAAAAAAGACATATGTCCATCAAGTTCAACCAGGGAATTAAGGGGTAGGGGTGTGGCGCGATATTGGGGAAGGGATGAGATTTTATATTTCTTCATAAGCATTAATCTTATTTTGTCAATTAGGAACATTCAGCACCCACCCGCTATCAAGGCAGCTGCCTATCATGTCATGCCCTACCTGCACAGGTGTGCTGGCTACTCAAATGATCCAATTAAGGAGGCCATTTAGTCAGCAGCAGCAGAAGTCCTGTGCCTGGACGCTCCAACAGCGGCCAGACACAAGCAGAAGCAGAAGCAGCAGAAGCAGCAGCAGCACCACCTTTTGTTTTTTGGCTGCAGCAGCAGCAAGGCCCACAGGGCTGGCTAGCTGGCTAGCCAGCAAGCAGGTAGCAATGAAAGTAAGAATCTTTCTTTTTAACCCTGTAAGGGGGTGGTGCACTGTACCCGAAGATACTGCCATATCGGGTCAATGCATAGGGCGACGGAAGCAAGCTTCGAAATCGGCCCCCGTTCTCAAAAATCCATTTAATATATGGTTCCCAGATAGGGGACGTATCAGATATTAAACTGATAAGAACAGATACTACACTTGATCTTAGCCAAAAGGCCGAGAAGCGATAACCGTGAAAGGGGCGGGCCCAACAAGGTGCCCTTCATGGGCACTATCACTGCTTGCTGTCAGGGAGGCTGCCAGACAATTTTCCATGCACACTCTGGGCTGGGGGGCAGTCAACCACCAGTACACACAGCAGAACCTAAACCCATACCATTATTGCTAAGCAGCAAGACAGGGGCCCATTGCACTCCCACGGGGCCTTTTTAAATGCAATCCATAACCCGGATTTGCCAGGAACCCTTCTTACTCCTCCTACTTGCATGTGACACTGGGCTTAGGATCTGCATAGGAAACACACACACAAGCACACACCTACCTTTGTTGCCTGCAGATGCCTCCTTGGCTGTCCCCAAACGGTATCAAACCAACACCCACGGGAAGCTGTAAGCATAGAGGACATGCCTGCACCCCATTGGACTTACCTGTGTGGGTTAAACCCGGGTTATTTGACAACCTATGGCGGTGATGGTTCTGCTCAGGCAGAGCAGTGCTGATGCTCCTCATAAAGCTGTCGCTGCTGTGAAGGTTCTAGGTGACATCACAAATCCCTATGGTTACATACACAACAAAGCTGGGTTGTTGTTGTTTACACTCTGCAAGGCCTGTGGAAGTGAGTGACATCATAGCACTGTAGTTCTGAGGGTTCTAGATGGATGCAACAATCTCCTGTTGCTTCTATGAAGGCCATAATAGACGACATCACCAAACAGCTCCATAGTCACATACACAGCAAAGGAGAGATGTTGTTTACACCTAGTGATGTCAGTGGTATTGAGTGACATCACAGCACAGTGCTAAGGCTCCTGGGCCTGGACACAGCAGCGGCTGCAATATCTCAACGGAGAATACGTTTATATATATGTGTGTGTGTGCGCGTATATATATATATATATATATATATATATATTTCTCCGCCGAAATCACTTTTAAACCCATTTCCACCTTTTTTTCCCTTCTCTTCCTCTTACTTTTTTTTCACGTTTTTTTACGTTTTTCTCCTTTTCGCCTCTTTTCTGGGCGTATTATTCTTCTTTTTCTTCTTTTTTTTCGTCTAATGCATACCCAATCAGTGCAGCAATGCTTATTCAATACCGCCAGCAGATGGAGACACTGGGGGATAATTTTCTAAGGATTTATACTGATTTTTCCTGTCTGAATTTGTCGCACAGAAAGTTGCAGGCCAAATATGTGTGACATTTCTGCGACTTTAGCTTCTAGAGCATTTTTACAACATTATACATAGGTGCTGAATACATAAAAAGCGACTGTTCAGCGACAGACAAGTCGCATCGGCTGAAAGTAGGCCAGAATGTCAGTCCATGTTGGAGCAGGTTTAGATACAGTCTAAAGTATAGATCTCAAAGTCTGTGCACAGAATTTAGCAAGGGTCTCGCACCTTCTGATGCATCAGGTAGGTGCACAATAGCATAGCCTAACCCTCTGTACTTTGGTCTATATTGATGCGGGACATAGACAGCCAGCTGATGACCAATCCATTAGTGCAATGGATGGCTGGAAGCATTTGTCTTTGCCTTTGCAATACCACAGAAGCAATGCATGGTCAATGTACAGCAATGACACACCTGTGTGAACAGCCAGGAGACCCCCCCCCCCCCCCCCATGTTATGTTACATAGTTACATAGTTAGTACGGTCGAAAAAAGACATATGTCCATCAAGTTCAACCAGGGAATTAAGGGGTAGGGGTGTGGCGCGATATTGGGGAAGGGATGAGATTTTATATTTCTTCATAAGCATTAATCTTATTTTGTCAATTAGGAACATTCAGCACCCACCCGCTATCAAGGCAGCTGCCTATCATGTCATGCCCTACCTGCACAGGTGTGCTGGCTACTCAAATGATCCAATTAAGGAGGCCATTTAGTCAGCAGCAGCAGAAGTCCTGTGCCTGGACGCTCCAACAGCGGCCAGACACAAGCAGAAGCAGAAGCAGCAGAAGCAGCAGCAGCAGCACCACCTTTTGTTTTTTGGCTGCAGCAGCAGCAAGGCCCACAGGGCTGGCTAGCTGGCTAGCCAGCAAGCAGGTAGCAATGAAAGTAGGAATCTTTCTTTTTAACCCTGTAAGGGGGTGGTGCATTGTACCCGAAGATACTGCCATATCGGGTCAATGCATAGGGCGACGGAAGCAAGCTTCGAAATCGGCCCCCGTTCTCAAAAATCCATTTAATATATGGTCCCCAGATAGGGGACGTATCAGATATTAAACTGATAAGAACAGATACTACACTTGATCTTAGCCAAAAGGCCGAGAAGCGATAACCGTGAAAGGGGCGGGCCCAACAAGGTGCCCTTCATGGGCACTATCACTGCTTGCTGTCAGGGAGGCTGCCAGACAATTTTCCATGCACACTCTGGGCTGGGGGGCAGTCAACCACCAGTACACACAGCAGAACCTAAACCCATACCATTATTGCTAAGCAGCAAGACAGGGGCCCATTGCACTCCCACGGGGCCTTTTTAAATGCAATCCATAACCCGGATTTGCCAGGAACCCTTCTTACTCCTCCTACTTGCATGTGACACTGGGCTTAGGATCTGCATAGGAAACACACACACAAGCACACACCTACCTTTGTTGCCTGCAGATGCCTCCTTGGCTGTCCCCAAACGGTATCAAACCAACACCCACGGGAAGCTGTAAGCATAGAGGACATGCCTGCACCCCATTGGACTTACCTGTGTGGGTTAAACCCGGGTTATTTGACAACCTATGGCGGTGATGGTTCTGCTCAGGCAGAGCAGTGCTGATGCTCCTCATAAAGCTGTCGCTGCTGTGAAGGTTCTAGGTGACATCACAAATCCCTATGGTTACATACACAACAAAGCTGGGTTGTTGTTGTTTACACTCTGCAAGGCCTGTGGAAGTGAGTGACATCATAGCACTGTAGTTCTGAGGGTTCTAGATGGATGCAACAATCTCCTGTTGCTTCTATGAAGGCCATAATAGACGACATCACCAAACAGCTCCATAGTCACATACACAGCAAAGGAGAGATGTTGTTTACACCTAGTGATGTCAGTGGTATTGAGTGACATCACAGCACAGTGCTAAGGCTCCTGGGCCTGGACACAGCAGCGGCTGCAATATCTCAACGGAGAATACGTTTATATATATGTGTGTGTGTGCGCGTATATATATATATATATATATATATATATATATATATATTTCTCCGCCCAAATCACTTTTAAACCCATTTCCACCTTTTTTTCCCTTCTCTTCCTCTTACTTTTTTTTCACGTTTTTTTACGTTTTTCTCCTTTTCGCCTCTTTTCTGGGCGTATTATTCTTCTTTTTCTTCTTTTTTTTCGTCTAATGCATACCCCATCAGTGCAGCAATGCTTATTCAATACCGCCAGCAGATGGAGACACTGGGGGATAATTTTCTAAGGATTTATACTGATTTTTCCTGTCTGAATTTGTCGCACAGAAAGTTGCAGGCCAAATATGTGTGACATTTCTGCGACTTTAGCTTCTAGAGCATTTTTACAACATTATACATAGGTGCTGAATACATAAAAAGCGACTGTTCAGCGACAGACAAGTCGCATCGGCTGAAAGTAGGCCAGAATGTCAGTCCATGTTGGAGCAGGTTTAGATACAGTCTAAAGTATAGATCTCAAAGTCTGTGCACAGAATTTAGCAAGGGTCTCGCACCTTCTGATGCATCAGGTAGGTGCACAATAGCATAGCCTAACCCTCTGTACTTTGGTCTATATTGATGCGGGACATAGACAGCCAGCTGATGACCAATCCATTAGTGCAATGGATGGCTGGAAGCATTTGTCTTTGCCTTTGCAATACCACAGAAGCAATGCATGGTCAATGTACAGCAATGACACACCTGTGTGAACAGCCAGGAGACCCCCCCCCCCCCATGTTATGTTACATAGTTACATAGTTAGTACGGTCGAAAAAAGACATATGTCCATCAAGTTCAACCAGGGAATTAAGGGGTAGGGGTGTGGCGCGATATTGGGGAAGGGATGAGATTTTATATTTCTTCATAAGCATTAATCTTATTTTGTCAATTAGGAACATTCAGCACCCACCCGCTATCAAGGCAGCTGCCTATCATGTCATGCCCTACCTGCACAGGTGTGCTGGCTACTCAAATGATCCAATTAAGGAGGCCATTTAGTCAGCAGCAGCAGAAGTCCTGTGCCTGGACGCTCCAACAGCGGCCAGACACAAGCAGAAGCAGAAGCAGCAGAAGCAGCAGCAGCAGCACCACCTTTTGTTTTTTGGCTGCAGCAGCAGCAAGGCCCACAGGGCTGGCTAGCTGGCTAGCCAGCAAGCAGGTAGCAATGAAAGTAGGAATCTTTCTTTTTAACCCTGTAAGGGGGTGGTGCACTGTACCCGAAGATACTGCCATATCGGGTCAATGCATAGGGCGACGGAAGCAAGCTTCGAAATCGGCCCCCGTTCTCAAAAATCCATTTAATATATGGTCCCCAGATAGGGGACGTATCAGATATTAAACTGATAAGAACAGATACTACACTTGATCTTAGCCAAAAGGCCGAGAAGCGATAACCGTGAAAGGGGCGGGCCCAACAAGGTGCCCTTCATGGGCACTATCACTGCTTGCTGTCAGGGAGGCTGCCAGACAATTTTCCATGCACACTCTGGGCTGGGGGGCAGTCAACCACCAGTACACACAGCAGAACCTAAACCCATACCATTATTGCTAAGCAGCAAGACAGGGGCCCATTGCACTCCCACGGGGCCTTTTTAAATGCAATCCATAACCCGGATTTGCCAGGAACCCTTCTTACTCCTCCTACTTGCATGTGACACTGGGCTTAGGATCTGCATAGGAAACACACACACAAGCACACACCTACCTTTGTTGCCTGCAGATGCCTCCTTGGCTGTCCCCAAACGGTATCAAACCAACACCCACGGGAAGCTGTAAGCATAGAGGACATGCCTGCACCCCATTGGACTTACCTGTGTGGGTTAAACCCGGGTTATTTGACAACCTATGGCGGTGATGGTTCTGCTCAGGCAGAGCAGTGCTGATGCTCCTCATAAAGCTGTCGCTGCTGTGAAGGTTCTAGGTGACATCACAAATCCCTATGGTTACATACACAACAAAGCTGGGTTGTTGTTGTTTACACTCTGCAAGGCCTGTGGAAGTGAGTGACATCATAGCACTGTAGTTCTGAGGGTTCTAGATGGATGCAACAATCTCCTGTTGCTTCTATGAAGGCCATAATAGACGACATCACCAAACAGCTCCATAGTCACATACACAGCAAAGGAGAGATGTTGTTTACACCTAGTGATGTCAGTGGTATTGAGTGACATCACAGCACAGTGCTAAGGCTCCTGGGCCTGGACACAGCAGCGGCTGCAATATCTCAACGGAGAATACGTTTATATATATGTGTGTGTGTGCGCGTATATATACATATATATATATATATATATATATATATATATATATATATATATATATTTCTCCGCCGAAATCACTTTTAAACCCATTTCCACCTTTTTTTCCCTTCTCTTCCTCTTACTTTTTTTTCACGTTTTTTTACGTTTTTCTCCTTTTCGCCTCTTTTCTGGGCGTATTATTCTTCTTTTTCTTCTTTTTTTTCGTCTAATGCATACCCCATCAGTGCAGCAATGCTTATTCAATACCGCCAGCAGATGGAGACACTGGGGGATAATTTTCTAAGGATTTATACTGATTTTTCCTGTCTGAATTTGTCGCACAGAAAGTTGCAGGCCAAATATGTGTGACATTTCTGCGACTTTAGCTTCTAGAGCATTTTTACAACATTATACATAGGTGCTGAATACATAAAAAGCGACTGTTCAGCGACAGACAAGTCGCATCGGCTGAAAGTAGGCCAGAATGTCAGTCCATGTTGGAGCAGGTTTAGATACAGTCTAAAGTATAGATCTCAAAGTCTGTGCACAGAATTTAGCAAGGGCCTCGCACCTTCTGATGCATCAGGTAGGTGCACAATAGCATAGCCTAACCCTCTGTACTTTGGTCTATATTGATGCGGGACATAGACAGCCAGCTGATGACCAATCCATTAGTGCAATGGATGGCTGGAAGCATTTGTCTTTGCCTTTGCAATACCACAGAAGCAATGCATGGTCAATGTACAGCTATGACACACCTGTGTGAACAGCCAGGAGACCCCCCCCCCCCCATGTTATGTTACATAGTTACATAGTTAGTACGGTCGAAAAAAGACATATGTCCATCAAGTTCAACCAGGGAATTAAGGGGTAGGGGTGTGGCGCGATATTGGGGAAGGGATGAGATTTTATATTTCTTCATAAGCATTAATCTTATTTTGTCAATTAGGAACATTCAGCACCCACCCGCTATCAAGGCAGCTGCCTATCATGTCATGCCCTACCTGCACAGGTGTGCTGGCTACTCAAATGATCCAATTAAGGAGGCCATTTAGTCAGCAGCAGCAGAAGTCCTGTGCCTGGACGCTCCAACAGCGGCCAGACACAAGCAGAAGCAGAAGCAGCAGAAGCAGCAGCAGCACCACCTTTTGTTTTTTGGCTGCAGCAGCAGCAAGGCCCACAGGGCTGGCTAGCTGGCTAGCCAGCAAGCAGGTAGCAATGAAAGTAGGAATCTTTCTTTTTAACCCTGTAAGGGGGTGGTGCACTGTACCCGAAGATACTGCCATATCGGGTCAATGCATAGGGCGACGGAAGCAAGCTTCGAAATCGGCCCCCGTTCTCAAAAATCCATTTAATATATGGTCCCCAGATAGGGGACGTATCAGATATTAAACTGATAAGAACAGATACTACACTTGATCTTAGCCAAAAGGCCGAGAAGCGATAACCGTGAAAGGGGCGGGCCCAACAAGGTGCCCTTCATGGGCACTATCACTGCTTGCTGTCAGGGAGGCTGCCAGACAATTTTCCATGCACACTCTGGGCTGGGGGGCAGTCAACCACCAGTACACACAGCAGAACCTAAACCCATACCATTATTGCTAAGCAGCAAGACAGGGGCCCATTGCACTCCCACGGGGCCTTTTTAAATGCAATCCATAACCCGGATTTCCCAGGAACCCTTCTTACTCCTCCTACTTGCATGTGACACTGGGCTTAGGATCTGCATAGGAAACACACACACAAGCACACACCTACCTTTGTTGCCTGCAGATGCCTCCTTGGCTGTCCCCAAACGGTATCAAACCAACACCCACGGGAAGCTGTAAGCATAGAGGACATGCCTGCACCCCATTGGACTTACCTGTGTGGGTTAAACCCGGGTTATTTGACAACCTATGGCGGTGATGGTTCTGCTCAGGCAGAGCAGTGCTGATGCTCCTCATAAAGCTGTCGCTGCTGTGAAGGTTCTAGGTGACATCACAAATCCCTATGGTTACATACACAACAAAGCTGGGTTGTTGTTGTTTACACTCTGCAAGGCCTGTGGAAGTGAGTGACATCATAGCACTGTAGTTCTGAGGGTTCTAGATGGATGCAACAATCTCCTGTTGCTTCTATGAAGGCCATAATAGACGACATCACCAAACAGCTCCATAGTCACATACACAGCAAAGGAGAGATGTTGTTTACACCTAGTGATGTCAGTGGTATTGAGTGACATCACAGCACAGTGCTAAGGCTCCTGGGCCTGGACACAGCAGCGGCTGCAATATCTCAACGGAGAATACGTTTATATATATGTGTGTGTGTGCGCGTATATATACATATATATATATATATATATATATATATATATATATATATATATATATATATATATATATATTTCTCCGCCGAAATCACTTTTAAACCCATTTCCACCTTTTTTTCCCTTCTCTTCCTCTTACTTTTTTTTCACGTTTTTTTACGTTTTTCTCCTTTTCGCCTCTTTTCTGGGCGTATTATTCTTCTTTTTCTTCTTTTTTTTCGTCTAATGCATACCCCATCAGTGCAGCAATGCTTATTCAATACCGCCAGCAGATGGAGACACTGGGGGATAATTTTCTAAGGATTTATACTGATTTTTCCTGTCTGAATTTGTCGCACAGAAAGTTGCAGGCCAAATATGTGTGACATTTCTGCGACTTTAGCTTCTAGAGCATTTTTACAACATTATACATAGGTGCTGAATACATAAAAAGCGACTGTTCAGCGACAGACAAGTCGCATCGGCTGAAAGTAGGCCAGAATGTCAGTCCATGTTGGAGCAGGTTTAGATACAGTCTAAAGTATAGATCTCAAAGTCTGTGCACAGAATTTAGCAAGGGCCTCGCACCTTCTGATGCATCAGGTAGGTGCACAATAGCATAGCCTAACCCTCTGTACTTTGTTCTATATTGATGCGGGACATAGACAGCCAGCTGATGACCAATCCATTAGTGCAATGGATGGCTGGAAGCATTTGTCTTTGCCTTTGCAATACCACAGAAGCAATGCATGGTCAATGTACAGCAATGACACACCTGTGTGAACAGCCAGGAGACCCCCCCCCCCCCCCCCATGTTATGTTACATAGTTACATAGTTAGTACGGTCGAAAAAAGACATATGTCCATCAAGTTCAACCAGGGAATTAAGGGGTAGGGGTGTGGCGCGATATTGGGGAAGGGATGAGATTTTATATTTCTTCATAAGCATTAATCTTATTTTGTCAATTAGGAACATTCAGCACCCACCCGCTATCAAGGCAGCTGCCTATCATGTCATGCCCTACCTGCACAGGTGTGCTGGCTACTCAAATGATCCAATTAAGGAGGCCATTTAGTCAGCAGCAGCAGAAGTCCTGTGCCTGGACGCTCCAACAGCGGCCAGACACAAGCAGAAGCAGAAGCAGCAGAAGCAGCAGCAGCACCACCTTTTGTTTTTTGGCTGCAGCAGCAGCAAGGCCCACAGGGCTGGCTAGCTGGCTAGCCAGCAAGCAGGTAGCAATGAAAGTAGGAATCTTTCTTTTTAACCCTGTAAGGGGGTGGTGCACTGTACCCGAAGATACTGCCATATCGGGTCAATGCATAGGGCGACGGAAGCAAGCTTCGAAATCGGCCCCCGTTCTCAAAAATCCATTTAATATATGGTCCCCAGATAGGGGACGTATCAGATATTAAACTGATAAGAACAGATACTACACTTGATCTTAGCCAAAAGGCCGAGAAGCGATAACCGTGAAAGGGGCGGGCCCAACAAGGTGCCCTTCATGGGCACTATCACTGCTTGCTGTCAGGGAGGCTGCCAGACAATTTTCCATGCACACTCTGGGCTGGGGGGCAGTCAACCACCAGTACACACAGCAGAACCTAAACCCATACCATTATTGCTAAGCAGCAAGACAGGGGCCCATTGCACTCCCACGGGGCCTTTTTAAATGCAATCCATAACCCGGATTTGCCAGGAACCCTTCTTACTCCTCCTACTTGCATGTGACACTGGGCTTAGGATCTGCATAGGAAACACACACACAAGCACACACCTACCTTTGTTGCCTGCAGATGCCTCCTTGGCTGTCCCCAAACGGTATCAAACCAACACCCACGGGAAGCTGTAAGCATAGAGGACATGCCTGCACCCCATTGGACTTACCTGTGTGGGTTAAACCCGGGTTATTTGACAACCTATGGCGGTGATGGTTCTGCTCAGGCAGAGCAGTGCTGATGCTCCTCATAAAGCTGTCGCTGCTGTGAAGGTTCTAGGTGACATCACAAATCCCTATGGTTACATACACAACAAAGCTGGGTTGTTGTTGTTTACACTCTGCAAGGCCTGTGGAAGTGAGTGACATCATAGCACTGTAGTTCTGAGGGTTCTAGATGGATGCAACAATCTCCTGTTGCTTCTATGAAGGCCATAATAGACGACATCACCAAACAGCTCCATAGTCACATACACAGCAAAGGAGAGATGTTGTTTACACCTAGTGATGTCAGTGGTATTGAGTGACATCACAGCACAGTGCTAAGGCTCCTGGGCCTGGACACAGCAGCGGCTGCAATATCTCAACGGAGAATACGTTTATATATATGTGTGTGTGTGCGCGTATATATATATATATATATATATATATATATATATATATATATATATATTTCTCCGCCGAAATCACTTTTAAACCCATTTCCACCTTTTTTTCCCTTCTCTTCCTCTTACTTTTTTTTCACGTTTTTTTACGTTTTTCTCCTTTTCGCCTCTTTTCTGGGCGTATTATTCTTCTTTTTCTTCTTTTTTTTCGTCTAATGCATACCCCATCAGTGCAGCAATGCTTATTCAATACCGCCAGCAGATGGAGACACTGGGGGATAATTTTCTAAGGATTTATACTGATTTTTCCTGTCTGAATTTGTCGCACAGAAAGTTGCAGGCCAAATATGTGTGACATTTCTGCGACTTTAGCTTCTAGAGCATTTTTACAACATTATACATAGGTGCTGAATACATAAAAAGCGACTGTTCAGCGACAGACAAGTCGCATCGGCTGAAAGTAGGCCAGAATGTCAGTCCATGTTGGAGCAGGTTTAGATACAGTCTAAAGTATAGATCTCAAAGTCTGTGCACAGAATTTAGCAAGGGCCTCGCACCTTCTGATGCATCAGGTAGGTGCACAATAGCATAGCCTAACCCTCTGTACTTTGGTCTATATTGATGCGGGACATAGACAGCCAGCTGATGACCAATCCATTAGTGCAATGGATGGCTGGAAGCATTTGTCTTTGCCTTTGCAATACCACAGAAGCAATGCATGGTCAATGTACAGCAATGACACACCTGTGTGAACAGCCAGGAGACCCCCCCCCCCCCATGTTATGTTACATAGTTACATAGTTAGTACGGTCGAAAAAAGACATATGTCCATCAAGTTCAACCAGGGAATTAAGGGGTAGGGGTGTGGCGCGATATTGGGGAAGGGATGAGATTTTATATTTCTTCATAAGCATTAATCTTATTTTGTCAATTAGGAACATTCAGCACCCACCCGCTATCAAGGCAGCTGCCTATCATGTCATGCCCTACCTGCACAGGTGTGCTGGCTACTCAAATGATCCAATTAAGGAGGCCATTTAGTCAGCAGCAGCAGAAGTCCTGTGCCTGGACGCTCCAACAGCGGCCAGACACAAGCAGAAGCAGAAGCAGCAGAAGCAGCAGCAGCACCACCTTTTGTTTTTTGGCTGCAGCAGCAGCAAGGCCCACAGGGCTGGCTAGCTGGCTAGCCAGCAAGCAGGTAGCAATGAAAGTAGGAATCTTTCTTTTTAACCCTGTAAGGGGGTGGTGCACTGTACCCGAAGATACTGCCATATCGGGTCAATGCATAGGGCGACGGAAGCAAGCTTCGAAATCGGCCCCCGTTCTCAAAAATCCATTTAATATATGGTCCCCAGATAGGGGACGTATCAGATATTAAACTGATAAGAACAGATACTACACTTGATCTTAGCCAAAAGGCCGAGAAGCGATAACCGTGAAAGGGGCGGGCCCAACAAGGTGCCCTTCATGGGCACTATCACTGCTTGCTGTCAGGGAGGCTGCCAGACAATTTTCCATGCACACTCTGGGCTGGGGGGCAGTCAACCACCAGTACACACAGCAGAACCTAAACCCATACCATTATTGCTAAGCAGCAAGACAGGGGCCCATTGCACTCCCACGGGGCCTTTTTAAATGCAATCCATAACCCGGATTTGCCAGGAACCCTTCTTACTCCTCCTACTTGCATGTGACACTGGGCTTAGGATCTGCATAGGAAACACACACACAAGCACACACCTACCTTTGTTGCCTGCAGATGCCTCCTTGGCTGTCCCCAAACGGTATCAAACCAACACCCACGGGAAGCTGTAAGCATAGAGGACATGCCTGCACCCCATTGGACTTACCTGTGTGGGTTAAACCCGGGTTATTTGACAACCTATGGCGGTGATGGTTCTGCTCAGGCAGAGCAGTGCTGATGCTCCTCATAAAGCTGTCGCTGCTGTGAAGGTTCTAGGTGACATCACAAATCCCTATGGTTACATACACAACAAAGCTGGGTTGTTGTTGTTTACACTCTGCAAGGCCTGTGGAAGTGAGTGACATCATAGCACTGTAGTTCTGAGGGTTCTAGATGGATGCAACAATCTCCTGTTGCTTCTATGAAGGCCATAATAGACGACATCACCAAACAGCTCCATAGTCACATACACAGCAAAGGAGAGATGTTGTTTACACCTAGTGATGTCAGTGGTATTGAGTGACATCACAGCACAGTGCTAAGGCTCCTGGGCCTGGACACAGCAGCGGCTGCAATATCTCAACGGAGAATACGTTTATATATATGTGTGTGTGTGCGCGTATATATATATATATATATATATATATATATATATTTCTCCGCCGAAATCACTTTTAAACCCATTTCCACCTTTTTTTCCCTTCTCTTCCTCTTACTTTTTTTTCACGTTTTTTTACGTTTTTCTCCTTTTCGCCTCTTTTCTGGGCGTATTATTCTTCTTTTTCTTCTTTTTTTTCGTCTAATGCATACCCCATCAGTGCAGCAATGCTTATTCAATACCGCCAGCAGATGGAGACACTGGGGGATAATTTTCTAAGGATTTATACTGATTTTTCCTGTCTGAATTTGTCGCACAGAAAGTTGCAGGCCAAATATGTGTGACATTTCTGCGACTTTAGCTTCTAGAGCATTTTTACAACATTATACATAGGTGCTGAATACATAAAAAGCGACTGTTCAGCGACAGACAAGTCGCATCGGCTGAAAGTAGGCCAGAATGTCAGTCCATGTTGGAGCAGGTTTAGATACAGTCTAAAGTATAGATCTCAAAGTCTGTGCACAGAATTTAGCAAGGGCCTCGCACCTTCTGATGCATCAGGTAGGTGCACAATAGCATAGCCTAACCCTCTGTACTTTGGTCTATATTGATGCGGGACATAGACAGCCAGCTGATGACCAATCCATTAGTGCAATGGATGGCTGGAAGCATTTGTCTTTGCCTTTGCAATACCACAGAAGCAATGCATGGTCAATGTACAGCAATGACACACCTGTGTGAACAGCCAGGAGACCCCCCCCCCCCCCCATGTTATGTTACATAGTTACATAGTTAGTACGGTCGAAAAAAGACATATGTCCATCAAGTTCAACCAGGGAATTAAGGGGTAGGGGTGTGGCGCGATATTGGGGAAGGGATGAGATTTTATATTTCTTCATAAGCATTAATCTTATTTTGTCAATTAGGAACATTCAGCACCCACCCGCTATCAAGGCAGCTGCCTATCATGTCATGCCCTACCTGCACAGGTGTGCTGGCTACTCAAATGATCCAATTAAGGAGGCCATTTAGTCAGCAGCAGCAGAAGTCCTGTGCCTGGACGCTCCAACAGCGGCCAGACACAAGCAGAAGCAGAAGAAGCAGAAGCAGCAGAAGCAGCAGCAGCACCACCTTTTGTTTTTTGGCTGCAGCAGCAGCAAGGCCCACAGGGCTGGCTAGCTGGCTAGCCAGCAAGCAGGTAGCAATGAAAGTAGGAATCTTTCTTTTTAACCCTGTAAGGGGGTGGTGCACTGTACCCGAAGATACTGCCATATCGGGTCAATGCATAGGGCGACGGAAGCAAGCTTCGAAATCGGCCCCCGTTCTCAAAAATCCATTTAATATATGGTCCCCAGATAGGGGACGTATCAGATATTAAACTGATAAGAACAGATACTACACTTGATCTTAGCCAAAAGGCCGAGAAGCGATAACCGTGAAAGGGGCGGGCCCAACAAGGTGCCCTTCATGGGCACTATCACTGCTTGCTGTCAGGGAGGCTGCCAGACAATTTTCCATGCACACTCTGGGCTGGGGGGCAGTCAACCACCAGTACACACAGCAGAACCTAAACCCATACCATTATTGCTAAGCAGCAAGACAGGGGCCCATTGCACTCCCACGGGGCCTTTTTAAATGCAATCCATAACCCGGATTTGCCAGGAACCCTTCTTACTCCTCCTACTTGCATGTGACACTGGGCTTAGGATCTGCATAGGAAACACACACACAAGCACACACCTACCTTTGTTGCCTGCAGATGCCTCCTTGGCTGTCCCCAAACGGTATAAAACCAACACCCACGGGAAGCTGTAAGCATAGAGGACATGCCTGCACCCCATTGGACTTACCTGTGTGGGTTAAACCCGGGTTATTTGACAACCTATGGCGGTGATGGTTCTGCTCAGGCAGAGCAGTGCTGATGCTCCTCATAAAGCTGTCGCTGCTGTGAAGGTTCTAGGTGACATCACAAATCCCTATGGTTACATACACAACAAAGCTGGGTTGTTGTTGTTTACACTCTGCAAGGCCTGTGGAAGTGAGTGACATCATAGCACTGTAGTTCTGAGGGTTCTAGATGGATGCAACAATCTCCTGTTGCTTCTATGAAGGCCATAATAGACGACATCACCAAACAGCTCCATAGTCACATACACAGCAAAGGAGAGATGTTGTTTACACCTAGTGATGTCAGTGGTATTGAGTGACATCACAGCACAGTGCTAAGGCTCCTGGGCCTGGACACAGCAGCGGCTGCAATATCTCAACGGAGAATACGTTTATATATATGTGTGTGTGTGCGCGTATATATATATATATATATATATATATATATATATATATATATATATTTCTCCGCCGAAATCACTTTTAAACCCATTTCCACCTTTTTTTCCCTTCTCTTCCTCTTACTTTTTTTTCACGTTTTTTTACGTTTTTCTCCTTTTCGCCTCTTTTCTGGGCGTATTATTCTTCTTTTTCTTCTTTTTTTTCGTCTAATGCATACCCCATCAGTGCAGCAATGCTTATTCAATACCGCCAGCAGATGGAGACACTGGGGGATAATTTTCTAAGGATTTATACTGATTTTTCCTGTCTGAATTTGTCGCACAGAAAGTTGCAGGCCAAATATGTGTGACATTTCTGCGACTTTAGCTTCTAGAGCATTTTTACAACATTATACATAGGTGCTGAATACATAAAAAGCGACTGTTCAGCGACAGACAAGTCGCATCGGCTGAAAGTAGGCCAGAATGTCAGTCCATGTTGGAGCAGGTTTAGATACAGTCTAAAGTATAGATCTCAAAGTCTGTGCACAGAATTTAGCAAGGGCCTCGCACCTTCTGATGCATCAGGTAGGTGCACAATAGCATAGCCTAACCCTCTGTACTTTGGTCTATATTGATGCGGGACATAGACAGCCAGCTGATGACCAATCCATTAGTGCAATGGATGGCTGGAAGCATTTGTCTTTGCCTTTGCAATACCACAGAAGCAATGCATGGTCAATGTACAGCAATGACACACCTGTGTGAACAGCCAGGAGACCCCCCCCCCCCCCCATGTTATGTTACATAGTTACATAGTTAGTACGGTCGAAAAAAGACATATGTCCATCAAGTTCAACCAGGGAATTAAGGGGTAGGGGTGTGGCGCGATATTGGGGAAGGGATGAGATTTTATATTTCTTCATAAGCATTAATCTTATTTTGTCAATTAGGAACATTCAGCACCCACCCGCTATCAAGGCAGCTGCCTATCATGTCATGCCCTACCTGCACAGGTGTGCTGGCTACTCAAATGATCCAATTAAGGAGGCCATTTAGTCAGCAGCAGCAGAAGTCCTGTGCCTGGACGCTCCAACAGCGGCCAGACACAAGCAGAAGCAGAAGCAGCAGAAGCAGCAGCAGCACCACCTTTTGTTTTTTGGCTGCAGCAGCAGCAAGGCCCACAGGGCTGGCTAGCTGGCTAGCCAGCAAGCAGGTAGCAATGAAAGTAGGAATCTTTCTTTTTAACCCTGTAAGGGGGTGGTGCACTGTACCCGAAGATACTGCCATATCGGGTCAATGCATAGGGCGACGGAAGCAAGCTTCGAAATCGGCCCCCGTTCTCAAAAATCCATTTAATATATGGTCCCCAGATAGGGGACGTATCAGATATTAAACTGATAAGAACAGATACTACACTTGATCTTAGCCAAAAGGCCGAGAAGCGATAACCGTGAAAGGGGCGGGCCCAACAAGGTGCCCTTCATGGGCACTATCACTGCTTGCTGTCAGGGAGGCTGCCAGACAATTTTCCATGCAAACTCTGGGCTGGGGGGCAGTCAACCACCAGTACACACAGCAGAACCTAAACCCATACCATTATTGCTAAGCAGCAAGACAGGGGCCCATTGCACTCCCACGGGGCCTTTTTAAATGCAATCCATAACCCGGATTTGCCAGGAACCCTTCTTACTCCTCCTACTTGCATGTGACACTGGGCTTAGGATCTGCATAGGAAACACACACACAAGCACACACCTACCTTTGTTGCCTGCAGATGCCTCCTTGGCTGTCCCCAAACGGTATCAAACCAACACCCACGGGAAGCTGTAAGCATAGAGGACATGCCTGCACCCCATTGGACTTACCTGTGTGGGTTAAACCCGGGTTATTTGACAACCTATGGAGGTGATGGTTCTGCTCAGGCAGAGCAGTGCTGATGCTCCTCATAAAGCTGTCGCTGCTGTGAAGGTTCTAGGTGACATCACAAATCCCTATGGTTACATACACAACAAAGCTGGGTTGTTGTTGTTTACACTCTGCAAGGCCTGTGGAAGTGAGTGACATCATAGCACTGTAGTTCTGAGGGTTCTAGATGGATGCAACAATCTCCTGTTGCTTCTATGAAGGCCATAATAGACGACATCACCAAACAGCTCCATAGTCACATACACAGCAAAGGAGAGATGTTGTTTACACCTAGTGATGTCAGTGGTATTGAGTGACATCACAGCACAGTGCTAAGGCTCCTGGGCCTGGACACAGCAGCGGCTGCAATATCTCAACGGAGAATACGTTTATATATATGTGTGTGTGTGCGCGTATATATATATATATATATATATATATATATATATATATATATATATTTCTCCGCCGAAATCACTTTTAAACCCATTTCCACCTTTTTTTCCCTTCTCTTCCTCTTACTTTTTTTTCACGTTTTTTTACGTTTTTCTCCTTTTCGCCTCTTTTCTGGGCGTATTATTCTTCTTTTTCTTCTTTTTTTTCGTCTAATGCATACCCCATCAGTGCAGCAATGCTTATTCAATACCGCCAGCAGATGGAGACACTGGGGGATAATTTTCTAAGGATTTATACTGATTTTTCCTGTCTGAATTTGTCGCACAGAAAGTTGCAGGCCAAATATGTGTGACATTTCTGCGACTTTAGCTTCTAGAGCATTTTTACAACATTATACATAGGTGCTGAATACATAAAAGCGACTGTTCAGCGACAGACAAGTCGCATCGGCTGAAAGTAGGCCAGAATGTCAGTCCATGTTGGAGCAGGTTTAGATACAGTCTAAAGTATAGATCTCAAAGTCTGTGCACAGAATTTAGCAAGGGCCTCGCACCTTCTGATGCATCAGGTAGGTGCACAATAGCATAGCCTAACCCTCTGTACTTTGGTCTATATTGATGCGGGACATAGACAGCCAGCTGATGACCAATCCATTAGTGCAATGGATGGCTGGAAGCATTTGTCTTTGCCTTTGCAATACCACAGAAGCAATGCATGGTCAATGTACAGCAATGACACACCTGTGTGAACACAGCCAGGAGACCCCCCCCCCCCCCCATGTTATGTTACATAGTTACATAGTTAGTACGGTCGAAAAAAGACATATGTCCATCAAGTTCAACCAGGGAATTAAGGGGTAGGGGTGTGGCGCGATATTGGGGAAGGGATGAGATTTTATATTTCTTCATAAGCATTAATCTTATTTTGTCAATTAGGAACATTCAGCACCCACCCGCTATCAAGGCAGCTGCCTATCATGTCATGCCCTACCTGCACAGGTGTGCTGGCTACTCAAATGATCCAATTAAGGAGGCCATTTAGTCAGCAGCAGCAGAAGTCCTGTGCCTGGACGCTCCAACAGCGGCCAGACACAAGCAGAAGCAGAAGCAGCAGAAGCAGCAGCAGCACCACCTTTTGTTTTTTGGCTGCAGCAGCAGCAAGGCCCACAGGGCTGGCTAGCTGGCTAGCCAGCAAGCAGGTAGCAATGAAAGTAGGAATCTTTCTTTTTAACCCTGTAAGGGGGTGGTGCACTGTACCCGAAGATACTGCCATATCGGGTCAATGCATAGGGCGACGGAAGCAAGCTTCGAAATCGGCCCCCGTTCTCAAAAATCCATTTAATATATGGTCCCCAGATAGGGGACGTATCAGATATTAAACTGATAAGAACAGATACTACACTTGATCTTAGCCAAAAGGCCGAGAAGCGATAACCGTGAAAGGGGCGGGCCCAACAAGGTGCCCTTCATGGGCACTATCACTGCTTGCTGTCAGGGAGGCTGCCAGACAATTTTCCATGCAAACTCTGGGCTGGGGGGCAGTCAACCACCAGTACACACAGCAGAACCTAAACCCATACCATTATTGCTAAGCAGCAAGACAGGGGCCCATTGCACTCCCACGGGGCCTTTTTAAATGCAATCCATAACCCGGATTTGCCAGGAACCCTTCTTACTCCTCCTACTTGCATGTGACACTGGGCTTAGGATCTGCATAGGAAACACACACACAAGCACACACCTACCTTTGTTGCCTGCAGATGCCTCCTTGGCTGTCCCCAAACGGTATCAAACCAACACCCACGGGAAGCTGTAAGCATAGAGGACATGCCTGCACCCCATTGGACTTACCTGTGTGGGTTAAACCCGGGTTATTTGACAACCTATGGAGGTGATGGTTCTGCTCAGGCAGAGCAGTGCTGATGCTCCTCATAAAGCTGTCGCTGCTGTGAAGGTTCTAGGTGACATCACAAATCCCTATGGTTACATACACAACAAAGCTGGGTTGTTGTTGTTTACACTCTGCAAGGCCTGTGGAAGTGAGTGACATCATAGCACTGTAGTTCTGAGGGTTCTAGATGGATGCAACAATCTCCTGTTGCTTCTATGAAGGCCATAATAGACGACATCACCAAACAGCTCCATAGTCACATACACAGCAAAGGAGAGATGTTGTTTACACCTAGTGATGTCAGTGGTATTGAGTGACATCACAGCACAGTGCTAAGGCTCCTGGGCCTGGACACAGCAGCGGCTGCAATATCTCAACGGAGAATACGTTTATATATATGTGTGTGTGTGCGCGTATATATATATATATATATATATATATATATATATATATATATATATTTCTCCGCCGAAATCACTTTTAAACCCATTTCCACCTTTTTTTCCCTTCTCTTCCTCTTACTTTTTTTTCACGTTTTTTTACGTTTTTCTCCTTTTCGCCTCTTTTCTGGGCGTATTATTCTTCTTTTTCTTCTTTTTTTCGTCTAATGCATACCCCATCAGTGCAGCAATGCTTATTCAATACCGCCAGCAGATGGAGACACTGGGGGATAATTTTCTAAGGATTTATACTGATTTTTCCTGTCTGAATTTGTCGCACAGAAAGTTGCAGGCCAAATATGTGTGACATTTCTGCGACTTTAGCTTCTAGAGCATTTTTACAACATTATACATAGGTGCTGAATACATAAAAAGCGACTGTTCAGCGACAGACAAGTCGCATCGGCTGAAAGTAGGCCAGAATGTCAGTCCATGTTGGAGCAGGTTTAGATACAGTCTAAAGTATAGATCTCAAAGTCTGTGCACAGAATTTAGCAAGGGCCTCGCACCTTCTGATGCATCAGGTAGGTGCACAATAGCATAGCCTAACCCTCTGTACTTTGGTCTATATTGATGCGGGACATAGACAGCCAGCTGATGACCAATCCATTAGTGCAATGGATGGCTGGAAGCATTTGTCTTTGCCTTTGCAATACCACAGAAGCAATGCATGGTCAATGTACAGCAATGACACACCTGTGTGAACAGCCAGGAGACCCCCCCCCCCCCCCCCATGTTATGTTACATAGTTACATAGTTAGTACGGTCGAAAAAAGACATATGTCCATCAAGTTCAACCAGGGAATTAAGGGGTAGGGGTGTGGCGCGATATTGGGGAAGGGATGAGATTTTATATTTCTTCATAAGCATTAATCTTATTTTGTCAATTAGGAACATTCAGCACCCACCCGCTATCAAGGCAGCTGCCTATCATGTCATGCCCTACCTGCACAGGTGTGCTGGCTACTCAAATGATCCAATTAAGGAGGCCATTTAGTCAGCAGCAGCAGAAGTCCTGTGCCTGGACGCTCCAACAGCGGCCAGACACAAGCAGAAGCAGAAGCAGCAGAAGCAGCAGCAGCACCACCTTTTGTTTTTTGGCTGCAGCAGCAGCAAGGCCCACAGGGCTGGCTAGCTGGCTAGCCAGCAAGCAGGTAGCAATGAAAGTAGGAATCTTTCTTTTTAACCCTGTAAGGGGGTGGTGCACTGTACCCGAAGATACTGCCATATCGGGTCAATGCATAGGGCGACGGAAGCAAGCTTCGAAATCGGCCCCCGTTCTCAAAAATCCATTTAATATATGGTCCCCAGATAGGGGACGTATCAGATATTAAACTGATAAGAACAGATACTACACTTGATCTTAGCCAAAAGGCCGAGAAGCGATAACCGTGAAAGGGGCGGGCCCAACAAGGTGCCCTTCATGGGCACTATCACTGCTTGCTGTCAGGGAGGCTGCCAGACAATTTTCCATGCACACTCTGGGCTGGGGGGCAGTCAACCACCAGTACACACAGCAGAACCTAAACCCATACCATTATTGCTAAGCAGCAAGACAGGGGCCCATTGCACTCCCACGGGGCCTTTTTAAATGCAATCCATAACCCGGATTTGCCAGGAACCCTTCTTACTCCTCCTACTTGCATGTGACACTGGGCTTAGGATCTGCATAGGAAACACACACACAAGCACACACCTACCTTTGTTGCCTGCAGATGCCTCCTTGGCTGTCCCCAAACGGTATCAAACCAACACCCACGGGAAGCTGTAAGCATAGAGGACATGCCTGCACCCCATTGGACTTACCTGTGTGGGTTAAACCCGGGTTATTTGACAACCTATGGCGGTGATGGTTCTGCTCAGGCAGAGCAGTGCTGATGCTCCTCATAAAGCTGTCGCTGCTGTGAAGGTTCTAGGTGACATCACAAATCCCTATGGTTACATACACAACAAAGCTGGGTTGTTGTTGTTTACACTCTGCAAGGCCTGTGGAAGTGAGTGACATCATAGCACTGTAGTTCTGAGGGTTCTAGATGGATGCAACAATCTCCTGTTGCTTCTATGAAGGCCATAATAGACGACATCACCAAACAGCTCCATAGTCACATACACAGCAAAGGAGAGATGTTGTTTACACCTAGTGATGTCAGTGGTATTGAGTGACATCACAGCACAGTGCTAAGGCTCCTGGGCCTGGACACAGCAGCGGCTGCAATATCTCAACGGAGAATACGTTTATATATATGTGTGTTAGTGCGCGTATATATATATATATATATATATATATATATATATATATATATTTCTCCGCCGAAATCACTTTTAAACCCATTTCCACCTTTTTTTCCCTTCTCTTCCTCTTACTTTTTTTTCACGTTTTTTTACGTTTTTCTCCTTTTCGCCTCTTTTCTGGGCGTATTATTCTTCTTTTTCTTCTTTTTTTTCGTCTAATGCATACCCCATCAGTGCAGCAATGCTTATTCAATACCGCCAGCAGATGGAGACACTGGGGGATAATTTTCTAAGGATTTATACTGATTTTTCCTGTCTGAATTTGTCGCACAGAAAGTTGCAGGCCAAATATGTGTGACATTTCTGCGACTTTAGCTTCTAGAGCATTTTTACAACATTATACATAGGTGCTGAATACATAAAAAGCGACTGTTCAGCGACAGACAAGTCGCATCGGCTGAAAGTAGGCCAGAATGTCAGTCCATGTTGGAGCAGGTTTAGATACAGTCTAAAGTATAGATCTCAAAGTCTGTGCACAGAATTTAGCAAGGGCCTCGCACCTTCTGATGCATCAGGTAGGTGCACAATAGCATAGCCTAACCCTCTGTACTTTGGTCTATATTGATGCGGGACATAGACAGCCAGCTGATGACCAATCCATTAGTGCAATGGATGGCTGGAAGCATTTGTCTTTGCCTTTGCAATACCACAGAAGCAATGCATGGTCAATGTACAGCAATGACACACCTGTGTGAACAGCCAGGAGACCCCCCCCCCCCCCCCCCATGTTATGTTACATAGTTACATAGTTAGTACGGTCGAAAAAAGACATATGTCCATCAAGTTCAACCAGGGAATTAAGGGGTAGGGGTGTGGCGCGATATTGGGGAAGGGATGAGATTTTATATTTCTTCATAAGCATTAATCTTATTTTGTCAATTAGGAACATTCAGCACCCACCCGCTATCAAGGCAGCTGCCTATCATGTCATGCCCTACCTGCACAGGTGTGCTGGCTACTCAAATGATCCAATTAAGGAGGCCATTTAGTCAGCAGCAGCAGAAGTCCTGTGCCTGGACGCTCCAACAGCGGCCAGACACAAGCAGAAGCAGAAGCAGCAGAAGCAGCAGCAGCACCACCTTTTGTTTTTTGGCTGCAGCAGCAGCAAGGCCCACAGGGCTGGCTAGCTGGCTAGCCAGCAAGCAGGTAGCAATGAAAGTAGGAATCTTTCTTTTTAACCCTGTAAGGGGGTGGTGCACTGTACCCGAAGATACTGCCATATCGGGTCAATGCATAGGGCGACGGAAGCAAGCTTCGAAATCGGCCCCCGTTCTCAAAAATCCATTTAATATATGGTCCCCAGATAGGGGACGTATCAGATATTAAACTGATAAGAACAGATACTACACTTGATCTTAGCCAAAAGGCCGAGAAGCGATAACCGTGAAAGGGGCGGGCCCAACAAGGTGCCCTTCATGGGCACTATCACTGCTTGCTGTCAGGGAGGCTGCCAGACAATTTTCCATGCACACTCTGGGCTGGGGGGCAGTCAACCACCAGTACACACAGCAGAACCTAAACCCATACCATTATTGCTAAGCAGCAAGACAGGGGCCCATTGCACTCCCACGGGGCCTTTTTAAATGCAATCCATAACCCGGATTTGCCAGGAACCCTTCTTACTCCTCCTACTTGCATGTGACACTGGGCTTAGGATCTGCATAGGAAACACACACACAAGCACACACCTACCTTTGTTGCCTGCAGATGCCTCCTTGGCTGTCCCCAAACGGTATCAAACCAACACCCACGGGAAGCTGTAAGCATAGAGGACATGCCTGCACCCCATTGGACTTACCTGTGTGGGTTAAACCCGGGTTATTTGACAACCTATGGCGGTGATGGTTCTGCTCAGGCAGAGCAGTGCTGATGCTCCTCATAAAGCTGTCGCTGCTGTGAAGGTTCTAGGTGACATCACAAATCCCTATGGTTACATACACAACAAAGCTGGGTTGTTGTTGTTTACACTCTGCAAGGCCTGTGGAAGTGAGTGACATCATAGCACTGTAGTTCTGAGGGTTCTAGATGGATGCAACAATCTCCTGTTGCTTCTATGAAGGCCATAATAGACGACATCACCAAACAGCTCCATAGTCACATACACAGCAAAGGAGAGATGTTGTTTACACCTAGTGATGTCAGTGGTATTGAGTGACATCACAGCACAGTGCTAAGGCTCCTGGGCCTGGACACAGCAGCGGCTGCAATATCTCAACGGAGAATACGTTTATATATATGTGTGTGTGTGCGCGTATATATATATATATATATATATATATATATATATATATATATTTCTCCGCCGAAATCACTTTTAAACCCATTTCCACCTTTTTTTCCCTTCTCTTCCTCTTACTTTTTTTTCACGTTTTTTTACGTTTTTCTCCTTTTCGCCTCTTTTCTGGGCGTATTATTCTTCTTTTTCTTCTTTTTTTTCGTCTAATGCATACCCCATCAGTGCAGCAATGCTTATTCAATACCGCCAGCAGATGGAGACACTGGGGGATAATTTTCTAAGGATTTATACTGATTTTTCCTGTCTGAATTTGTCGCACAGAAAGTTGCAGGCCAAATATGTGTGACATTTCTGCGACTTTAGCTTCTAGAGCATTTTTACAACATTATACATAGGTGCTGAATACATAAAAAGCGACTGTTCAGCGACAGACAAGTCGCATCGGCTGAAAGTAGGCCAGAATGTCAGTCCATGTTGGAGCAGGTTTAGATACAGTCTAAAGTATAGATCTCAAAGTCTGTGCACAGAATTTAGCAAGGGCCTCGCACCTTCTGATGCATCAGGTAGGTGCACAATAGCATAGCCTAACCCTCTGTACTTTGGTCTATATTGATGCGGGACATAGACAGCCAGCTGATGACCAATCCATTAGTGCAATGGATGGCTGGAAGCATTTGTCTTTGCCTTTGCAATACCACAGAAGCAATGCATGGTCAATGTACAGCAATGACACACCTGTGTGAACAGCCAGGAGACCCCCCCCCCCCCCCATGTTATGTTACATAGTTACATAGTTAGTACGGTCGAAAAAAGACATATGTCCATCAAGTTCAACCAGGGAATTAAGGGGTAGGGGTGTGGCGCGATATTGGGGAAGGGATGAGATTTTATATTTCTTCATAAGCATTAATCTTATTTTGTCAATTAGGAACATTCAGCACCCACCCGCTATCAAGGCAGCTGCCTATCATGTCATGCCCTACCTGCACAGGTGTGCTGGCTACTCAAATGATCCAATTAAGGAGGCCATTTAGTCAGCAGCAGCAGAAGTCCTGTGCCTGGACGCTCCAACAGCGGCCAGACACAAGCAGAAGCAGAAGCAGCAGAAGCAGCAGCAGCACCACCTTTTGTTTTTTGGCTGCAGCAGCAGCAAGGCCCACAGGGCTGGCTAGCTGGCTAGCCAGCAAGCAGGTAGCAATGAAAGTAGGAATCTTTCTTTTTAACCCTGTAAGGGGGTGGTGCACTGTACCCGAAGATACTGCCATATCGGGTCAATGCATAGGGCGACGGAAGCAAGCTTCGAAATCGGCCCCCGTTCTCAAAAATCCATTTAATATATGGTCCCCAGATAGGGGACGTATCAGATATTAAACTGATAAGAACAGATACTACACTTGATCTTAGCCAAAAGGCCGAGAAGCGATAACCGTGAAAGGGGCGGGCCCAACAAGGTGCCCTTCATGGGCACTATCACTGCTTGCTGTCAGGGAGGCTGCCAGACAATTTTCCATGCACACTCTGGGCTGGGGGGCAGTCAACCACCAGTACACACAGCAGAACCTAAACCCATACCATTATTGCTAAGCAGCAAGACAGGGGCCCATTGCACTCCCACGGGGCCTTTTTAAATACAATCCATAACCTGGATTTGCCAGGAACCCTTCTTACTCCTCCTACTTGCATGTGACACTGGGCTTAGGATCTGCATAGGAAACACACACACAAGCACACACCTACCTTTGTTGCCTGCAGATGCCTCCTTGGCTGTCCCCAAACGGTATCAAACCAACACCCACGGGAAGCTGTAAGCATAGAGGACATGCCTGCACCCCATTGGACTTACCTGTGTGGGTTAAACCCGGGTTATTTGACAACCTATGGCGGTGATGGTTCTGCTCAGGCAGAGCAGTGCTGATGCTCCTCATAAAGCTGTCGCTGCTGTGAAGGTTCTAGGTGACATCACAAATCCCTATGGTTACATACACAACAAAGCTGGGTTGTTGTTGTTTACACTCTGCAAGGCCTGTGGAAGTGAGTGACATCATAGCACTGTAGTTCTGAGGGTTCTAGATGGATGCAACAATCTCCTGTTGCTTCTATGAAGGCCATAATAGACGACATCACCAAACAGCTCCATAGTCACATACACAGCAAAGGAGAGATGTTGTTTACACCTAGTGATGTCAGTGGTATTGAGTGACATCACAGCACAGTGCTAAGGCTCCTGGGCCTGGACACAGCAGCGGCTGCAATATCTCAACGGAGAATACGTTTATATATATGTGTGTGTGTGCGCGTATATATATATATATATATATATATATATATATATATATATATATATATATATATATTTCTCCGCCGAAATCACTTTTAAACCCATTTCCACCTTTTTTTCCCTTCTCTTCCTCTTACTTTTTTTTCACGTTTTTTTACGTTTTTCTCCTTTTCGCCTCTTTTCTGGGCGTATTATTCTTCTTTTTCTTCTTTTTTTTCGTCTAATGCATACCCCATCAGTGCAGCAATGCTTATTCAATACCGCCAGCAGATGGAGACACTGGGGGATAATTTTCTAAGGATTTATACTGATTTTTCCTGTCTGAATTTGTCGCACAGAAAGTTGCAGGCCAAATATGTGTGACATTTCTGCGACTTTAGCTTCTAGAGCATTTTTACAACATTATACATAGGTGCTGAATACATAAAAAGCGACTGTTCAGCGACAGACAAGTCGCATCGGCTGAAAGTAGGCCAGAATGTCAGTCCATGTTGGAGCAGGTTTAGATACAGTCTAAAGTATAGATCTCAAAGTCTGTGCACAGAATTTAGCAAGGGCCTCGCACCTTCTGATGCATCAGGTAGGTGCACAATAGCATAGCCTAACCCTCTGTACTTTGGTCTATATTGATGCGGGACATAGACAGCCAGCTGATGACCAATCCATTAGTGCAATGGATGGCTGGAAGCATTTGTCTTTGCCTTTGCAATACCACAGAAGCAATGCATGGTCAATGTACAGCAATGACACACCTGTGTGAACAGCCAGGAGACCCCCCCCCCCCCATGTTATGTTACATAGTTACATAGTTAGTACGGTCGAAAAAAGACATATGTCCATCAAGTTCAACCAGGGAATTAAGGGGTAGGGGTGTGGCGCGATATTGGGGAAGGGATGAGATTTTATATTTCTTCATAAGCATTAATCTTATTTTGTCAATTAGGAACATTCAGCACCCACCCGCTATCAAGGCAGCTGCCTATCATGTCATGCCCTACCTGCACAGGTGTGCTGGCTACTCAAATGATCCAATTAAGGAGGCCATTTAGTCAGCAGCAGCAGAAGTCCTGTGCCTGGACGCTCCAACAGCGGCCAGACACAAGCAGAAGCAGAAGCAGCAGCAGCAGCACCACCTTTTGTTTTTTGGCTGCAGCAGCAGCAAGGCCCACAGGGCTGGCTAGCTGGCTAGCCAGCAAGCAGGTAGCAATGAAAGTAGGAATCTTTCTTTTTAACCCTGTAAGGGGGTGGTGCACTGTACCCGAAGATACTGCCATATCGGGTCAATGCATAGGGCGACGGAAGCAAGCTTCGAAATCGGCCCCCGTTCTCAAAAATCCATTTAATATATGGTCCCCAGATAGGGGACATATCAGATATTAAACTGATAAGAACAGATACTACACTTGATCTTAGCCAAAAGGCCGAGAAGCGATAACCGTGAAAGGGGCGGGCCCAACAAGGTGCCCTTCATGGGCACTATCACTGCTTGCTGTCAGGGAGGCTGCCAGACAATTTTCCATGCACACTCTGGGCTGGGGGGCAGTCAACCACCAGTACACACAGCAGAACCTAAACCCATACCATTATTGCTAAGCAGCAAGACAGGGGCCCATTGCACTCCCACGGGGCCTTTTTAAATGCAATCCATAACCCGGATTTGCCAGGAACCCTTCTTACTCCTCCTACTTGCATGTGACACTGGGCTTAGGATCTGCATAGGAAACACACACACAAGCACACACCTACCTTTGTTGCCTGCAGATGCCTCCTTGGCTGTCCCCAAACGGTATCAAACCAACACCCACGGGAAGCTGTAAGCATAGAGGACATGCCTGCACCCCATTGGACTTACCTGTGTGGGTTAAACCCGGGTTATTTGACAACCTATGGCGGTGATGGTTCTGCTCAGGCAGAGCAGTGCTGATGCTCCTCATAAAGCTGTCGCTGCTGTGAAGGTTCTAGGTGACATCACAAATCCCTATGGTTACATACACAACAAAGCTGGGTTGTTGTTGTTTACACTCTGCAAGGCCTGTGGAAGTGAGTGACATCATAGCACTGTAGTTCTGAGGGTTCTAGATGGATGCAACAATCTCCTGTTGCTTCTATGAAGGCCATAATAGACGACATCACCAAACAGCTCCATAGTCACATACACAGCAAAGGAGAGATGTTGTTTACACCTAGTGATGTCAGTGGTATTGAGTGACATCACAGCACAGTGCTAAGGCTCCTGGGCCTGGACACAGCAGCGGCTGCAATATCTCAACGGAGAATACGTTTATATATATGTGTGTGTGTGCGCGTATATATATATATATATATATATATATATATATATATATATATATTTCTCCGCCGAAATCACTTTTAAACCCATTTCCACCTTTTTTTCCCTTCTCTTCCTCTTACTTTTTTTTCACGTTTTTTTACGTTTTTCTCCTTTTCGCCTCTTTTCTGGGCGTATTATTCTTCTTTTTCTTCTTTTTTTTCGTCTAATGCATACCCCATCAGTGCAGCAATGCTTATTCAATACCGCCAGCAGATGGAGACACTGGGGGATAATTTTCTAAGGATTTATACTGATTTTTCCTGTCTGAATTTGTCGCACAGAAAGTTGCAGGCCAAATATGTGTGACATTTCTGCGACTTTAGCTTCTAGAGCATTTTTACAACATTATACATAGGTGCTGAATACATAAAAAGCGACTGTTCAGCGACAGACAAGTCGCATCGGCTGAAAGTAGGCCAGAATGTCAGTCCATGTTGGAGCAGGTTTAGATACAGTCTAAAGTATAGATCTCAAAGTCTGTGCACAGAATTTAGCAAGGGCCTCGCACCTTCTGATGCATCAGGTAGGTGCACAATAGCATAGCCTAACCCTCTGTACTTTGGTCTATATTGATGCGGGACATAGACAGCCAGCTGATGACCAATCCATTAGTGCAATGGATGGCTGGAAGCATTTGTCTTTGCCTTTGCAATACCACAGAAGCAATGCATGGTCAATGTACAGCAATGACACACCTGTGTGAACAGCCAGGAGACCCCCCCCCCCATGTTATGTTACATAGTTACATAGTTAGTACGGTCGAAAAAAGACATATGTCCATCAAGTTCAACCAGGGAATTAAGGGGTAGGGGTGTGGCGCGATATTGGGGAAGGGATGAGATTTTATATTTCTTCATAAGCATTAATCTTATTTTGTCAATTAGGAACATTCAGCACCCACCCGCTATCAAGGCAGCTGCCTATCATGTCATGCCCTACCTGCACAGGTGTGCTGGCTACTCAAATGATCCAATTAAGGAGGCCATTTAGTCAGCAGCAGCAGAAGTCCTGTGCCTGGACGCTCCAACAGCGGCCAGACACAAGCAGAAGCAGAAGCAGCAGAAGCAGCAGCAGCACCACCTTTTGTTTTTTGGCTGCAGCAGCAGCAAGGCCCACAGGGCTGGCTAGCTGGCTAGCCAGCAAGCAGGTAGCAATGAAAGTAGGAATCTTTCTTTTTAACCCTGTAAGGGGGTGGTGCACTGTACCCGAAGATACTGCCATATCGGGTCAATGCATAGGGCGACGGAAGCAAGCTTCGAAATCGGCCCCCGTTCTCAAAAATCCATTTAATATATGGTCCCCAGATAGGGGACGTATCAGATATTAAACTGATAAGAACAGATACTACACTTGATCTTAGCCAAAAGGCCGAGAAGCGATAACCGTGAAAGGGGCGGGCCCAACAAGGTGCCCTTCATGGGCACTATCACTGCTTGCTGTCAGGGAGGCTGCTAGACAATTTTCCATGCACACTCTGGGCTGGGGGGCAGTCAACCACCAGTACACACAGCAGAACCTAAACCCATACCATTATTGCTAAGCAGCAAGACAGGGGCCCATTGCACTCCCACGGGGCCTTTTTAAATGCAATCCATAACCCGGATTTGCCAGGAACCCTTCTTACTCCTCCTACTTGCATGTGACACTGGGCTTAGGATCTGCATAGGAAACACACACACAAGCACACACCTACCTTTGTTGCCTGCAGATGCCTCCTTGGCTGTCCCCAAACGGTATCAAACCAACACCCACGGGAAGCTGTAAGCATAGAGGACATGCCTGCACCCCATTGGACTTACCTGTGTGGGTTAAACCCGGGTTATTTGACAACCTATGGCGGTGATGGTTCTGCTCAGGCAGAGCAGTGCTGATGCTCCTCATAAAGCTGTCGCTGCTGTGAAGGTTCTAGGTGACATCACAAATCCCTATGGTTACATACACAACAAAGCTGGGTTGTTGTTGTTTACACTCTGCAAGGCCTGTGGAAGTGAGTGACATCATAGCACTGTAGTTCTGAGGGTTCTAGATGGATGCAACAATCTCCTGTTGCTTCTATGAAGGCCATAATAGACGACATCACCAAACAGCTCCATAGTCACATACACAGCAAAGGAGAGATGTTGTTTACACCTAGTGATGTCAGTGGTATTGAGTGACATCACAGCACAGTGCTAAGGCTCCTGGGCCTGGACACAGCAGCGGCTGCAATATCTCAACGGAGAATACGTTTATATATATGTGTGTGTGTGTGCGCATATATATATATATATATATATATATATATATATATATTTCTCCGCCGAAATCACTTTTAAACCCATTTCCACCTTTTTTTTCCCTTCTCTTCCTCTTACTTTTTTTTCACGTTTTTTTACGTTTTTCTCCTTTTCGCCTCTTTTCTGGGCGTATTATTCTTCTTTTTCTTCTTTTTTTTCGTCTAATGCATACCCCATCAGTGCAGCAATGCTTATTCAATACCGCCAGCAGATGGAGACACTGGGGGATAATTTTCTAAGGATTTATACTGATTTTTCCTGTCTGAATTTGTCGCACAGAAAGTTGCAGGCCAAATATGTGTGACATTTCTGCGACTTTAGCTTCTAGAGCATTTTTACAACATTATACATAGGTGCTGAATACATAAAAAGCGACTGTTCAGCGACAGACAAGTCGCATCGGCTGAAAGTAGGCCAGAATGTCAGTCCATGTTGGAGCAGGTTTAGATACAGTCTAAAGTATAGATCTCAAAGTCTGTGCACAGAATTTAGCAAGGGCCTCGCACCTTCTGATGCATCAGGTAGGTGCACAATAGCATAGCCTAACCCTCTGTACTTTGGTCTATATTGATGCGGGACATAGACAGCCAGCTGATGACCAATCCATTAGTGCAATGGATGGCTGGAAGCATTTGTCTTTGCCTTTGCAATACCACAGAAGCAATGCATGGTCAATGTACAGCAATGACACACCTGTGTGAACAGCCAGGAGACCCCCCCCCCCCCCACCATGTTATGTTACATAGTTACATAGTTAGTACGGTCGAAAAAAGACATATGTCCATCAAGTTCAACCAGGGAATTAAGGGGTAGGGGTGTGGCGCGATATTGGGGAAGGGATGAGATTTTATATTTCTTCATAAGCATTAATCTTATTTTGTCAATTAGGAACATTCAGCACCCACCCGCTATCAAGGCAGCTGCCTATCATGTCATGCCCTACCTGCACAGGTGTGCTGGCTACTCAAATGATCCAATTAAGGAGGCCATTTAGTCAGCAGCAGCAGAAGTCCTGTGCCTGGACGCTCCAACAGCGGCCAGACACAAGCAGAAGCAGAAGCAGCAGAAGCAGCAGCAGCACCACCTTTTGGTTTTTGGCTGCAGCAGCAGCAAGGCCCACAGGGCTGGCTAGCTGGCTAGCCAGCAAGCAGGTAGCAATGAAAGTAGGAATCTTTCTTTTTAACCCTGTAAGGGGGTGGTGCACTGTACCCGAAGATACTGCCATATCGGGTCAATGCATAGGGCGACGGAAGCAAGCTTCGAAATCGGCCCCCGTTCTCAAAAATCCATTTAATATATGGTCCCCAGATAGGGGACGTATCAGATATTAAACTGATAAGAACAGATACTACACTTGATCTTAGCCAAAAGGCCGAGAAGCGATAACCGTGAAAGGGGCGGGCCCAACAAGGTGCCCTTCATGGGCACTATCACTGCTTGCTGTCAGGGAGGCTGCCAGACAATTTTCCATGCACACTCTGGGCTGGGGGGCAGTCAACCACCAGTACACACAGCAGAACCTAAACCCATACCATTATTGCTAAGCAGCAAGACAGGGGCCCATTGCACTCCCACGGGGCCTTTTTAAATGCAATCCATAACCCGGATTTGCCAGGAACCCTTCTTACTCCTCCTACTTGCATGTGACACTGGGCTTAGGATCTGCATAGGAAACACACACACAAGCACACACCTACCTTTGTTGCCTGCAGATGCCTCCTTGGCTGTCCCCAAACGGTATCAAACCAACACCCACGGGAAGCTGTAAGC
Organism: Hyla sarda; assembly: GCF_029499605.1. Classification (NCBI taxonomy): domain Eukaryota; kingdom Metazoa; phylum Chordata; class Amphibia; order Anura; family Hylidae; genus Hyla; species Hyla sarda. The sequence goes on along the minus strand of NW_026607758.1, from coordinate 24,180 downwards.
ATAGAGGACATGCCTGCACCCCATTGGACTTACCTGTGTGGGTTAAACCCGGGTTATTTGACAACCTATGGCGGTGATGGTTCTGCTCAGGCAGAGCAGTGCTGATGCTCCTCATAAAGCTGTCGCTGCTGTGAAGGTTCTAGGTGACATCACAAATCCCTATGGTTACATACACAACAAAGCTGGGTTGTTGTTGTTTACACTCTGCAAGGCCTGTGGAAGTGAGTGACATCATAGCACTGTAGTTCTGAGGGTTCTAGATGGATGCAACAATCTCCTGTTGCTTCTATGAAGGCCATAATAGACGACATCACCAAACAGCTCCATAGTCACATACACAGCAAAGGAGAGATGTTGTTTACACCTAGTGATGTCAGTGGTATTGAGTGACATCACAGCACAGTGCTAAGGCTCCTGGGCCTGGACACAGCAGCGGCTGCAATATCTCAATGGAGAATACGTTTATATATATGTGTGTGTGTGCGCGTATATATATATATATATATATATATATATATATATATATATATATATATTTCTCCGCCGAAATCACTTTTAAACCCATTTCCACCTTTTTTTCCCTTCTCTTCCTCTTACTTTTTTTTCACGTTTTTTTACGTTTTTCTCCTTTTCGCCTCTTTTCTGGGCGTATTATTCTTCTTTTTCTTCTTTTTTTTCGTCTAATGCATACCCCATCAGTGCAGCAATGCTTATTCAATACCGCCAGCAGATGGAGACACTGGGGGATAATTTTCTAAGGATTTATACTGATTTTTCCTGTCTGAATTTGTCGCACAGAAAGTTGCAGGCCAAATATGTGTGACATTTCTGCGACTTTAGCTTCTAGAGCATTTTTACAACATTATACATAGGTGCTGAATACATAAAAAGCGACTGTTCAGCGACAGACAAGTCGCATCGGCTGAAAGTAGGCCAGAATGTCAGTCCATGTTGGAGCAGGTTTAGATACAGTCTAAAGTATAGATCTCAAAGTCTGTGCACAGAATTTAGCAAGGGCCTCGCACCTTCTGATGCATCAGGTAGGTGCACAATAGCATAGCCTAACCCTCTGTACTTTGGTCTATATTGATGCGGGACATAGACAGCCAGCTGATGACCAATCCATTAGTGCAATGGATGGCTGGAAGCATTTGTCTTTGCCTTTGCAATACCACAGAAGCAATGCATGGTCAATGTACAGCAATGACACACCTGTGTGAACAGCCAGGAGACCCCCCCCCCCCCCATGTTATGTTACATAGTTACATAGTTAGTACGGTCGAAAAAAGACATATGTCCATCAAGTTCAACCAGGGAATTAAGGGGTAGGGGTGTGGCGCGATATTGGGGAAGGGATGAGATTTTATATTTCTTCATAAGCATTAATCTTATTTTGTCAATTAGGAACATTCAGCACCCACCCGCTATCAAGGCAGCTGCCTATCATGTCATGCCCTACCTGCACAGGTGTGCTGGCTACTCAAATGATCCAATTAAGGAGGCCATTTAGTCAGCAGCAGCAGAAGTCCTGTGCCTGGACGCTCCAACAGCGGCCAGACACAAGCAGAAGCAGAAGCAGCAGAAGCAGCAGCAGCACCACCTTTTGTTTTTTGGCTGCAGCAGCAGCAAGGCCCACAGGGCTGGCTAGCTGGCTAGCCAGCAAGCAGGTAGCAATGAAAGTAGGAATCTTTCTTTTTAACCCTGTAAGGGGGTGGTGCACTGTACCCGAAGATACTGCCATATCGGGTCAATGCATAGGGCGACGGAAGCAAGCTTCGAAATCGGCCCCCGTTCTCAAAAATCCATTTAATATATGGTCCCCAGATAGGGGACGTATCAGATATTAAACTGATAAGAACAGATACTACACTTGATCTTAGCCAAAAGGCCGAGAAGCGATAACCGTGAAAGGGGCGGGCCCAACAAGGTGCCCTTCATGGGCACTATCACTGCTTGCTGTCAGGGAGGCTGCCAGACAATTTTCCATGCACACTCTGGGCTGGGGGGCAGTCAACCACCAGTACACACAGCAGAACCTAAACCCATACCATTATTGCTAAGCAGCAAGACAGGGGCCCATTGCACTCCCACGGGGCCTTTTTAAATGCAATCCATAACCCGGATTTGCCAGGAACCCTTCTTACTCCTCCTACTTGCATGTGACACTGGGCTTAGGATCTGCATAGGAAACACACACACAAGCACACACCTACCTTTGTTGCCTGCAGATGCCTCCTTGGCTGTCCCCAAACGGTATCAAACCAACACCCACGGGAAGCTGTAAGCATAGAGGACATGCCTGCACCCCATTGGACTTACCTGTGTGGGTTAAACCCGGGTTATTTGACAACCTATGGCGGTGATGGTTCTGCTCAGGCAGAGCAGTGCTGATGCTCCTCATAAAGCTGTCGCTGCTGTGAAGGTTCTAGGTGACATCACAAATCCCTATGGTTACATACACAACAAAGCTGGGTTGTTGTTGTTTACACTCTGCAAGGCCTGTGGAAGTGAGTGACATCATAGCACTGTAGTTCTGAGGGTTCTAGATGGATGCAACAATCTCCTGTTGCTTCTATGAAGGCCATAATAGACGACATCACCAAACAGCTCCATAGTCACATACACAGCAAAGGAGAGATGTTGTTTACACCTAGTGATGTCAGTGGTATTGAGTGACATCACAGCACAGTGCTAAGGCTCCTGGGCCTGGACACAGCAGCGGCTGCAATATCTCAACGGAGAATACGTTTATATATATGTGTGTGTGTGCGCGTATATATATATATATATATATATATATATATATATATATATTTCTCCGCCGAAATCACTTTTAAACCCATTTCCACCTTTTTTTCCCTTCTCTTCCTCTTACTTTTTTTTCACGTTTTTTTACGTTTTTCTCCTTTTCGCCTCTTTTCTGGGCGTATTATTCTTCTTTTTCTTCTTTTTTTTCGTCTAATGCATACCCCATCAGTGCAGCAATGCTTATTCAATACCGCCAGCAGATGGAGACACTGGGGGATAATTTTCTAAGGATTTATACTGATTTTTCCTGTCTGAATTTGTCGCACAGAAAGTTGCAGGCCAAATATGTGTGACATTTCTGCGACTTTAGCTTCTAGAGCATTTTTACAACATTATACATAGGTGCTGAATACATAAAAAGCGACTGTTCAGCGACAGACAAGTCGCATCGGCTGAAAGTAGGCCAGAATGTCAGTCCATGTTGGAGCAGGTTTAGATACAGTCTAAAGTATAGATCTCAAAGTCTGTGCACAGAATTTAGCAAGGGCCTCGCACCTTCTGATGCATCAGGTAGGTGCACAATAGCATAGCCTAACCCTCTGTACTTTGGTCTATATTGATGCGGGACATAGACAGCCAGCTGATGACCAATCCATTAGTGCAATGGATGGCTGGAAGCATTTGTCTTTGCCTTTGCAATACCACAGAAGCAATGCATGGTCAATGTACAGCAATGACACACCTGTGTGAACAGCCAGGAGACCCCCCCCCCCCCCCATGTTATGTTACATAGTTACATAGTTAGTACGGTCGAAAAAAGACATATGTCCATCAAGTTCAACCAGGGAATTAAGGGGTAGGGGTGTGGCGCGATATTGGGGAAGGGATGAGATTTTATATTTCTTCATAAGCATTAATCTTATTTTGTCAATTAGGAACATTCAGCACCCACCCGCTATCAAGGCAGCTGCCTATCATGTCATGCCCTACCTGCACAGGTGTGCTGGCTACTCAAATGATCCAATTAAGGAGGCCATTTAGTCAGCAGCAGCAGAAGTCCTGTGCCTGGACGCTCCAACAGCGGCCAGACACAAGCAGAAGCAGAAGCAGCAGCAGCAGCACCACCTTTTGTTTTTTGGCTGCAGCAGCAGCAAGGCCCACAGGGCTGGCTAGCTGGCTAGCCAGCAAGCAGGTAGCAATGAAAGTAGGAATCTTTCTTTTTAACCCTGTAAGGGGGTGGTGCACTGTACCCGAAGATACTGCCATATCGGGTCAATGCATAGGGCGACGGAAGCAAGCTTCGAAATCGGCCCCCGTTCTCAAAAATCCATTTAATATATGGTCCCCAGATAGGGGACGTATCAGATATTAAACTGATAAGAACAGATACTACACTTGATCTTAGCCAAAAGGCCGAGAAGCGATAACCGTGAAAGGGGCGGGCCCAACAAGGTGCCCTTCATGGGCACTATCACTGCTTGCTGTCAGGGAGGCTGCCAGACAATTTTCCATGCACACTCTGGGCTGGGGGGCAGTCAACCACCAGTACACACAGCAGAACCTAAACCCATACCATTATTGCTAAGCAGCAAGACAGGGGCCCATTGCACTCCCACGGGGCCTTTTTAAATGCAATCCATAACCCGGATTTGCCAGGAACCCTTCTTACTCCTCCTACTTGCATGTGACACTGGGCTTAGGATCTGCATAGGAAACACACACACAAGCACACACCTACCTTTGTTGCCTGCAGATGCCTCCTTGGCTGTCCCCAAACGGTATCAAACCAACACCCACGGGAAGCTGTAAGCATAGAGGACATGCCTGCACCCCATTGGACTTACCTGTGTGGGTTAAACCCGGGTTATTTGACAACCTATGGCGGTGATGGTTCTGCTCAGGCAGAGCAGTGCTGATGCTCCTCATAAAGCTGTCGCTGCTGTGAAGGTTCTAGGTGACATCACAAATCCCTATGGTTACATACACAACAAAGCTGGGTTGTTGTTGTTTACACTCTGCAAGGCCTGTGGAAGTGAGTGACATCATAGCACTGTAGTTCTGAGGGTTCTAGATGGATGCAACAATCTCCTGTTGCTTCTATGAAGGCCATAATAGACGACATCACCAAACAGCTCCATAGTCACATACACAGCAAAGGAGAGATGTTGTTTACACCTAGTGATGTCAGTGGTATTGAGTGACATCACAGCACAGTGCTAAGGCTCCTGGGCCAGGACACAGCAGCGGCTGCAATATCTCAACGGAGAATACGTTTATATATATGTGTGTGTGTGCGCGTATATATATATATATATATATATATATATATATATATATTTCTCCGCCGAAATCACTTTTAAACCCATTTCCACCTTTTTTTCCCTTCTCTTCCTCTTACTTTTTTTTCACGTTTTTTTACGTTTTTCTCCTTTTCGCCTCTTTTCTGGGCGTATTATTCTTCTTTTTCTTCTTTTTTTTCGTCTAATGCATACCCCATCAGTGCAGCAATGCTTATTCAATACCGCCAGCAGATGGAGACACTGGGGGATAATTTTCTAAGGATTTATACTGATTTTTCCTGTCTGAATTTGTCGCACAGAAAGTTGCAGGCCAAATATGTGTGACATTTCTGCGACTTTAGCTTCTAGAGCATTTTTACAACATTATACATAGGTGCTGAATACATAAAAAGCGACTGTTCAGCGACAGACAAGTCGCATCGGCTGAAAGTAGGCCAGAATGTCAGTCCATGTTGGAGCAGGTTTAGATACAGTCTAAAGTATAGATCTCAAAGTCTGTGCACAGAATTTAGCAAGGGCCTCGCACCTTCTGATGCATCAGGTAGGTGCACAATAGCATAGCCTAACCCTCTGTACTTTGGTCTATATTGATGCGGGACATAGACAGCCAGCTGATGACCAATCCATTAGTGCAATGGATGGCTGGAAGCATTTGTCTTTGCCTTTGCAATACCACAGAAGCAATGCATGGTCAATGTACAGCAATGACACACCTGTGTGAACAGCCAGGAGACCCCCCCCCCCCCATGTTATGTTACATAGTTACATAGTTAGTACGGTCGAAAAAAGACATATGTCCATCAAGTTCAACCAGGGAATTAAGGGGTAGGGGTGTGGCGCGATATTGGGGAAGGGATGAGATTTTATATTTCTTCATAAGCATTAATCTTATTTTGTCAATTAGGAACATTCAGCACCCACCCGCTATCAAGGCAGCTGCCTATCATGTCATGCCCTACCTGCACAGGTGTGCTGGCTACTCAAATGATCCAATTAAGGAGGCCATTTAGTCAGCAGCAGCAGAAGTCCTGTGCCTGGACGCTCCAACAGCGGCCAGACACAAGCAGAAGCAGCAGAAGCAGCAGCAGCACCACCTTTTGTTTTTTGGCTGCAGCAGCAGCAAGGCCCACAGGGCTGGCTAGCTGGCTAGCCAGCAAGCAGGTAGCAATGAAAGTAGGAATCTTTCTTTTTAACCCTGTAAGGGGGTGGTGCACTGTACCCGAAGATACTGCCATATCGGGTCAATGCATAGGGCGACGGAAGCAAGCTTCGAAATCGGCCCCCGTTCTCAAAAATCCATTTAATATATGGTCCCCAGATAGGGGACGTATCAGATATTAAACTGATAAGAACAGATACTACACTTGATCTTAGCCAAAAGGCCGAGAAGCGATAACCGTGAAAGGGGCGGGCCCAACAAGGTGCCCTTCATGGGCACTATCACTGCTTGCTGTCAGGGAGGCTGCTAGACAATTTTCCATGCACACTCTGGGCTGGGGGGCAGTCAACCACCAGTACACACAGCAGAACCTAAACCCATACCATTATTGCTAAGCAGCAAGACAGGGGCCCATTGCACTCCCACGGGGCCTTTTTAAATGCAATCCATAACCCGGATTTGCCAGGAACCCTTCTTACTCCTCCTACTTGCATGTGACACTGGGCTTAGGATCTGCATAGGAAACACACACACAAGCACACACCTACCTTTGTTGCCTGCAGATGCCTCCTTGGCTGTCCCCAAACGGTATCAAACCAACACCCACGGGAAGCTGTAAGCATAGAGGACATGCCTGCACCCCATTGGACTTACCTGTGTGGGTTAAACCCGGGTTATTTGACAACCTATGGCGGTGATGGTTCTGCTCAGGCAGAGCAGTGCTGATGCTCCTCATAAAGCTGTCGCTGCTGTGAAGGTTCTAGGTGACATCACAAATCCCTATGGTTACATACACAACAAAGCTGGGTTGTTGTTGTTTACACTCTGCAAGGCCTGTGGAAGTGAGTGACATCATAGCACTGTAGTTGTGAGGGTTCTAGATGGATGCAACAATCTCCTGTTGCTTCTATGAAGGCCATAATAGACGACATCACCAAACAGCTCCATAGTCACATACACAGCAAAGGAGAGATGTTGTTTACACCTAGTGATGTCAGTGGTATTGAGTGACATCACAGCACAGTGCTAAGGCTCCTGGGCCTGGACACAGCAGCGGCTGCAATATCTCAACGGAGAATACGTTTATATATATGTGTGTGTGTGTGCGCATATATATATATATATATATATATATATATATATATATATATTTCTCCGCCGAAATCACTTTTAAACCCATTTCCACCTTTTTTTTCCCTTCTCTTCCTCTTACTTTTTTTTCACGTTTTTTTACGTTTTTCTCCTTTTCGCCTCTTTTCTGGGCGTATTATTCTTCTTTTTCTTCTTTTTTTTCGTCTAATGCATACCCCATCAGTGCAGCAATGCTTATTCAATACCGCCAGCAGATGGAGACACTGGGGGATAATTTTCTAAGGATTTATACTGATTTTTCCTGTCTGAATTTGTCGCACAGAAAGTTGCAGGCCAAATATGTGTGACATTTCTGCGACTTTAGCTTCTAGAGCATTTTTACAACATTATACATAGGTGCTGAATACATAAAAAGCGACTGTTCAGCGACAGACAAGTCGCATCGGCTGAAAGTAGGCCAGAATGTCAGTCCATGTTGGAGCAGGTTTAGATACAGTCTAAAGTATAGATCTCAAAGTCTGTGCACAGAATTTAGCAAGGGCCTCGCACCTTCTGATGCATCAGGTAGGTGCACAATAGCATAGCCTAACCCTCTGTACTTTGGTCTATATTGATGCGGGACATAGACAGCCAGCTGATGACCAAGCCATTAGTGCAATGGATGGCTGGAAGCATTTGTCTTTGCCTTTGCAATACCACAGAAGCAATGCATGGTCAATGTACAGCAATGACACACCTGTGTGAACAGCCAGGAGACCCCCCCCCCCCCCCACCATGTTATGTTACATAGTTACATAGTTAGTACGGTCGAAAAAAGACATATGTCCATCAAGTTCAACCAGGGAATTAAGGGGTAGGGGTGTGGCGCGATATTGGGGAAGGGATGAGATTTTATATTTCTTCATAAGCATTAATCTTATTTTGTCAATTAGGAACATTCAGCACCCACCCGCTATCAAGGCAGCTGCCTATCATGTCATGCCCTACCTGCACAGGTGTGCTGGCTACTCAAATGATCCAATTAAGGAGGCCATTTAGTCAGCAGCAGCAGAAGTCCTGTGCCTGGACGCTCCAACAGCGGCCAGACACAAGCAGAAGCAGAAGCAGCAGAAGCAGCAGCAGCACCACCTTTTGTTTTTTGGCTGCAGCAGCAGCAAGGCCCACAGGGCTGGCTAGCTGGCTAGCCAGCAAGCAGGTAGCAATGAAAGTAGGAATCTTTCTTTTTAACCCTGTAAGGGGGTGGTGCACTGTACCCGAAGATACTGCCATATCGGGTCAATGCATAGGGCGACGGAAGCAAGCTTCGAAATCGGCCCCCGTTCTCAAAAATCCATTTAATATATGGTCCCCAGATAGGGGACGTATCAGATATTAAACTGATAAGAACAGATACTACACTTGATCTTAGCCAAAAGGCCGAGAAGCGATAACCGTGAAAGGGGCGGGCCCAACAAGGTGCCCTTCATGGGCACTATCACTGCTTGCTGTCAGGGAGGCTGCCAGACAATTTTCCATGCACACTCTGGGCTGGGGGGCAGTCAACCACCAGTACACACAGCAGAACCTAAACCCATACCATTATTGCTAAGCAGCAAGACAGGGGCCCATTGCACTCCCACGGGGCCTTTTTAAATGCAATCCATAACCCGGATTTGCCAGGAACCCTTCTTACTCCTCCTACTTGCATGTGACACTGGGCTTAGGATCTGCATAGGAAACACACACACAAGCACACACCTACCTTTGTTGCCTGCAGATGCCTCCTTGGCTGTCCCCAAACGGTATCAAACCAACACCCACGGGAAGCTGTAAGCATAGAGGACATGCCTGCACCCCATTGGACTTACCTGTGTGGGTTAAACCCGGGTTATTTGACAACCTATGGCGGTGATGGTTCTGCTCAGGCAGAGCAGTGCTGATGCTCCTCATAAAGCTGTCGCTGCTGTGAAGGTTCTAGGTGACATCACAAATCCCTATGGTTACATACACAACAAAGCTGGGTTGTTGTTGTTTACACTCTGCAAGGCCTGTGGAAGTGAGTGACATCATAGCACTGTAGTTCTGAGGGTTCTAGATGGATGCAACAATCTCCTGTTGCTTCTATGAAGGCCATAATAGACGACATCACCAAACAGCTCCATAGTCACATACACAGCAAAGGAGAGATGTTGTTTACACCTAGTGATGTCAGTGGTATTGAGTGACATCACAGCACAGTGCTAAGGCTCCTGGGCCTGGACACAGCAGCGGCTGCAATATCTCAATGGAGAATACGTTTATATATATGTGTGTGTGTGCGCGTATATATATATATATATATATATATATATATATATATATATATTTCTCCGCCGAAATCACTTTTAAACCCATTTCCACCTTTTTTTCCCTTCTCTTCCTCTTACTTTTTTTTCACGTTTTTTTACGTTTTTCTCCTTTTCGCCTCTTTTCTGGGCGTATTATTCTTCTTTTTCTTCTTTTTTTTCGTCTAATGCATACCCCATCAGTGCAGCAATGCTTATTCAATACCGCCAGCAGATGGAGACACTGGGGGATAATTTTCTAAGGATTTATACTGATTTTTCCTGTCTGAATTTGTCGCACAGAAAGTTGCAGGCCAAATATGTGTGACATTTCTGCGACTTTAGCTTCTAGAGCATTTTTACAACATTATACATAGGTGCTGAATACATAAAAAGCGACTGTTCAGCGACAGACAAGTCGCATCGGCTGAAAGTAGGCCAGAATGTCAGTCCATGTTGGAGCAGGTTTAGATACAGTCTAAAGTATAGATCTCAAAGTCTGTGCACAGAATTTAGCAAGGGCCTCGCACCTTCTGATGCATCAGGTAGGTGCACAATAGCATAGCCTAACCCTCTGTACTTTGGTCTATATTGATGCGGGACATAGACAGCCAGCTGATGACCAATCCATTAGTGCAATGGATGGCTGGAAGCATTTGTCTTTGCCTTTGCAATACCACAGAAGCAATGCATGGTCAATGTACAGCAATGACACACCTGTGTGAACAGCCAGGAGACCCCCCCCCCCCCCATGTTATGTTACATAGTTACATAGTTAGTACGGTCGAAAAAAGACATATGTCCATCAAGTTCAACCAGGGAATTAAGGGGTAGGGGTGTGGCGCGATATTGGGGAAGGGATGAGATTTTATATTTCTTCATAAGCATTAATCTTATTTTGTCAATTAGGAACATTCAGCACCCACCCGCTATCAAGGCAGCTGCCTATCATGTCATGCCCTACCTGCACAGGTGTGCTGGCTACTCAAATGATCCAATTAAGGAGGCCATTTAGTCAGCAGCAGCAGAAGTCCTGTGCCTGGACGCTCCAACAGCGGCCAGACACAAGCAGAAGCAGCAGCAGCACCACCTTTTGTTTTTTGGCTGCAGCAGCAGCAAGGCCCACAGGGCTGGCTAGCTGGCTAGCCAGCAAGCAGGTAGCAATGGAAGTAGGAATCTTTCTTTTTAACCCTGTAAGGGGGTGGTGCACTGTACCCGAAGATACTGCCATATCGGGTCAATGCATAGGGCGACGGAAGCAAGCTTCGAAATCGGCCCCCGTTCTCAAAAATCCATTTAATATATGGTCCCCAGATAGGGGACGTATCAGATATTAAACTGATAAGAACAGATACTACACTTGATCTTAGCCAAAAGGCCGAGAAGCGATAACCGTGAAAGGGGCGGGCCCAACAAGGTGCCCTTCATGGGCACTATCACTGCTTGCTGTCAGGGAGGCTGCCAGACAATTTTCCATGCACACTCTGGGCTGGGGGGCAGTCAACCACCAGTACACACAGCAGAACCTAAACCCATACCATTATTGCTAAGCAGCAAGACAGGGGCCCATTGCACTCCCACGGGGCCTTTTTAAATGCAATCCATAACCCGGATTTGCCAGGAACCCTTCTTACTCCTCCTACTTGCATGTGACACTGGGCTTAGGATCTGCATAGGAAACACACACACAAGCACACACCTACCTTTGTTGCCTGCAGATGCCTCCTTGGCTGTCCCCAAACGGTATCAAACCAACACCCACGGGAAGCTGTAAGCATAGAGGACATGCCTGCACCCCATTGGACTTACCTGTGTGGGTTAAACCCGGGTTATTTGACAACCTATGGCGGTGATGGTTCTGCTCAGGCAGAGCAGTGCTGATGCTCCTCATAAAGCTGTCGCTGCTGTGAAGGTTCTAGGTGACATCACAAATCCCTATGGTTACATACACAACAAAGCTGGGTTGTTGTTGTTTACACTCTGCAAGGCCTGTGGAAGTGAGTGACATCATAGCACTGTAGTTCTGAGGGTTCTAGATGGATGCAACAATTGGGGATTTTCCTAGTATTATGACGGAAAATATGGATTTTATAAAAGACAGGAGGCGAGCATTATATGCATTGTTCTTCTTTACTGCAGACATATAGCAGCCCATAAACAGTTAAATTCCACAAGAAAAAACTTTACACACAATGTGAAACGTACAGGTGTGACCACCTAACTTGCTAGATAAATGTAACCAATGAGAATACAGGATCCCATATATAAGGTTCAGGTAAAGCATATTCTTCCTCTTCTTTGTGCGGATAGATAAGTTCAACATAAAGTCCAATAAGTAAGGTCCAACTGAAAAATTTTCTGTAACTTCGAAAAACTGTAGAATGACTGAATAGGGTTGTATACAATTTGGACTCCTTCAATGATGTAATTGGAGGAAAACTTGAGAGAGGAAAGAGGTCATCATCCAAAAGAATATAAATTGAAGAACGTAGGTCGACATCCCTGGTTGATTAATAAGCTGAAATATATCAAAATATAATAGTTAGAAGGGTGGTAGAGGGAGGGATAATGCTCGCCTCCTGTCTTTTATAAAATCCATATTTTCCGTCATAATACTAGGAAAATCCCCAATTTTATAACAAGACAGGAGGCTCGCATTATATGCATGTTTAAAGTTATCGAATTATATTCAACAAACAAAAAATAATAATCAATTATAGTAATGACATAGATATATGGGAATCAGGTCTATAATAAAAGGTTTTAAAAGTTGAATCTGAAGACCAATTAGCTGCCTTCAGAAGGTCTGATAAAGAGCCACCTGTTTGAATTATTTTAGTGGATACTGCTCCTCTAACAGAATGAGCCCCAAATACCGAAGTATCGATACCAGCCATACACATGACGTTTCTGACCCATCTAGCTAGAGTTGCAGAAGAAACAGGTAAATGAGGTTTACAGAAGGAAATGAGTAATTGAGAACAAGCAGAATGTCGAAGTGTTAAAGTTCTAGTCTCATATGCTTGAAGACATTTGACTACACAAAGTTTGTCGTTATGAGGAAAGGATGGATAAAACACCTGACGAATATTAGTTTTTGTCCTTTTATATATAAAGAAGATAACTCCTTGAGGGGAGAATTGTCTTTGAGATACATCAAGAATTCTGACATCAGAAATCCTTTTAATGGATATTAGACAGAGTAACGTAGTTAATTTAAAAGACAGAAGTTTTAACGAAAGAGTATCATTATCTTGCCACGAATTAAATAATTCTAAAATTAAATTGACATCCCAAGTAGATTGATATTTGGGAGTGGGTGGACGTTTAAAACGCATGCCTTTTAGAAGTTTACATACAATCGGATGTTTCCCAATGGGGAGAGTATTTACTGGAGAGTGATAGAAAGATATGGCTGATCGGTACAGGTTCAACGTACGATACGCTTTTCCTGAATCAAAAGAAGCCGATAGATAATTCAAGATACAGGGAATAGGTGCCGATATGGGATCCAGATCCCGTTGTAGGCACCAATCAGACCAAAGTCTCCAGGCTGATCTATAAGCGATCCTGGTGCCTGGAGCCCATGCTTCTGATAAAATGTCTCTAGTTGATTGAGAAAGTACGTACTCCGAGGGGATTGGCCTGAAATTAACCAAGCTACAAGTTGAAGTTGTTGCGACACAATCAGTGGATGTGGATTCCCTAGGGGGTCTAACAACAAATTGTTGAGATTGGGTAAGATCCTTGGATAATCTATTAACATCCCCAATATTTGGGGGAACCAAGGTTGTGATGGCCACCACGGAGTTATTAGTACTACCGAAGCTTTCTGAATTGAGATCTGGAAAAGTAACCTGGGGATCAGAATGAAGGGGGGAAACGCATATAGTCTCTGATTTGGCCAAATTTGTATGAGAGCATCTGTCCCTAATGATTCGGGATCCGGGCGCCAACTGAAGAATCTTTGAATCTGACGATTCAGTCTGGAAGCGAACAGGTCCAAGTATAGAGGACCCCACAAAAGATGAAGTTGGTGAAATATAGAAGGATCTAATCTCCAATCGCTGTAATCCTTGAGATAGCGGGAATTCCAATCGGCTATTATATTGGAAAGGCCCGGGATGTACTCTGCTTTGAGAATGATCTCCCTGTCCAAACAAAAATGCCATAGGTCTTTGGCAATGCTCGCCAACATAGGGGAATTCGTTCCTCCTAAACGATTGATATATTGGACCGCTGAAATATTGTCCATGCGTAAAAGTATACAACAATGGGTTCTGTCCCCCACAAAACTCTTGAGGGCAAAGAATCCGGCCATCAATTCCAGACAATTGATGTGGATTTGAGATTCCTGGATGGACCATTTGCCACCCGTGGATAGGTGGCCACAACGAGCTCCCCATCCAGTTAGGCTTGCGTCTGATTCCAGAATTAGATCTGGCAGGGGGTTGAAAATGGTCTTCCCATTCCATTCCTGGATATGGTGCAGCCACCAAATTAACTCTTCCTTCGCTTCTGAAGATAGTTGGATCTCGTCTGAGTATCCCAAGCCTTCTCTCAAGTGCTGAATTTTTAGACGTTGAAGAGCTCGATAGTGTAACGGGGCCGGAAAGATGGCCTGAATTGATGCAGATAAGAGACCCACAATTCGAGCTATGGCTCGAAGAGAAATTAGGTTTTTGTTGAGTAATGATCGAATTTCCCTGCGAATCGTCTTCAATTTCTTCAATGGAAGGCTCAATAGAGCCGTCTGAGAATTGATCAAGAAACCCAGAAATTCCATTTCCTGAGAAGGAACAAGAATGGATTTGTCTTGGTTTATTAAGAATCCGAGATTTGATAACAGATCCAGAGTCCAATTCATATGGAGAATGGCTAATTGGTATGAACTTGCCATAATGAGAATGTCGTCCAAATAAATTATGAGACGAACACCTCTGGATCGTAATAGTGCTATTATTGGTTTCATCAATTTGGTGAAACACCAAGGGGCCGATGAAAGGCCGAAGGGAAGACAAGTGAACTGCCATTTGTTCCCTTTCCAAACAAATTGAAGAAACGGTTGGGAAATAGGATGAATTGGTACCGTGAGGTAAGCATCTTTTAGATCGACTTTTATCATCCAATCGTTTTCCCATAACATGTCTCTTAGAAGATGGATGCCCTCCATCTTGAAATGGCGATATATTACTAAATTGTTTAATGTTTTTAAATTTATTACTGGGCGATAGCCAGCATCCTTCTTTTTCACTAGAAAAAGATTGCTTACATAACCTGGAAAATTTAGGGGTACCTGAATAATGGCTTGTTTGGTCAGAAGGTCTTTTATTTCCAATTCTATAAGATTTTGATCCTCCACAGAAAAATGAATGGGAGGAGGAGGAAGAGTTTGAGATGGAATAGTAATGAATTCTATCAGATAACCCTTTGTTGTATTGATAATCCATTGGTCGGAAGATATCCTTTCCCAAAAATGGGAAAAATGTAGGAGTCTTCCGCCCACTGGGGGAAGGAAAGAAGTTGTTAATTGTGCACTTACCTGTTGGTCTGGAACGGGTGTTGAATCTTTGTCCCCTTGGTCTCCATGTTCGACCTCGATAAGGGAAAAAGGGTTGGGGTTGAGGTTGTGGTTGGGGAGGGGGGATGGAATAGGCAGCTCTGTCTGTGTAAGCGGGGCCTCTATATTGTGCTCTGAATTGAGTGTGACGGCCGGGAAAACGACCCCTGTTTCTCCCGGCCCTTCCAAAAACCCTAGTGGGAAAGACTTTTTTCAATGACACCTGGGCTTTGTCCAGTGTGGAAAATAAGCCCACGTACTTAGAAATTTCTTTGATAAAATTGTCACCGAAAAGGTGATTATCCACATCCGTGGATGTAGGAGTGGGAGCCAAATAGGTTAGCTGTGGGTCTAATTTTAATAAAATAGATCGTCTTCTCTCTATACAGAAGGCCTCATTTATGCTACCGAACAAGCAAATAGTCCTTTGTATCCATCCCCTAAGGGAGTCATTGTTAATAGGGTTGCCAGTTTTAAATGCCTCTTTGGACATTTCCATAATACGAGTCAATGGGCCCAGTAAATCTAAGAACTTATCCTGACACAGTTTAAAACTGCGGTCAATTCCTTTAATAGGATTTTTTCCCGATTTTTGTATGAATCTAGATAAAATAGGATCAATATCGGGAGTAGCTGAGGAAGCTGTGGATAAAGTGGGACGTGGGCACTCGGCCCTAAGTTTATTCCTGGCTTTATTGTCCATGTTTTTACGTAGCCAGAGACAAATAAATTTGTCTACCTCAGCAGATGGGGTCCACTCTCCGGATCTGGGGTGAACTATTTGGGAGGGATCAAAGTAAGGAATGCCTTGACTATCTACCACCTTAGAACTAGAAGGTGTACTGTCATCACAATAAACATCACCCTCAATTTCAGTAGGTAAGTATGAGGGGTCATTTCCATCCGTAAAATCGGAGTCATCAACAAGTTCACCATCATCTCGTTCTCCATTATAATATTCATAGGTTTCATCGTAAACATATTCCTCAGATATAGGTATATCAGATGTAATATTAACCCGTGTATCATTATACTCCTCCCGGGTAGAGGGTCCTGGATGTTGTGTGGTAACATCAGTATGACTGCACTTTTTAAGCAGATTATCATCATCATTTTGACCTTTTTCTTTGAAAATAGTTTTTCTATGTTTTTTAGGTAATAGGTCATCATGGGAAGAAAGTCTCTTTTTTGTATGACTATGGGAACTCAGGGATTGGTGTGCCAGTTGTGCTGAAGATTGAGATATCGCTCTGGCTACAGAGTCTGCAATGGTTTCTTGAACCGCTGCCATGGCATTATTAACGGCAGTGTGCACAGATCTAGAGACTGAATGGTCCACCAATAATTGTAGTTGGTCATTGAAAATAATGTCAGAATTAGAGGACTTTTGCTGTTCAGTAGACATAGTGAAATAGTAGGGCACTTAGTATAATTATTTCCAAAATTAATATATGTTGAAATTAATATATGTGAATATCCAGGAAATAATTAATTAAATATATATAAGTAAATTGTAATACTGTAGTCCTAAAAAGGACAAGATAAGACAGAAACCCCCGAGAATAAAGTAAAAATTATTATTCTAAAGACAGTATATCACTATTGTGAGGAGAAGTGTCACAGGGAGGATTCCTGTCAGGCGAGCAGCGCGCGTCTGACAGGAACGGCTCGAGCGCAGCAAGTGAGAACCACTTGCGCCGAGTTCTCGCGAGACTTAGAAGCAGTCTCGTACAGGGGAAACTGAGGAGGTGCGCGATGTATTAATGGCCGCCGGAGAGTAGCGGGACCACAAGAGCGCACGACAAAGGTAATGTATAGTCAAATTAACCGGAAAGTTAAGATAAAGAAAATAAAAATGAATGTTTAAATCTATACCCGCAGCCGGACAAGGGATAGTAATGGCGTAAGACAGGAAAGATAGATAGACAGAGAATACAGTAGTAATGGAAGGAAAATATCTACTAGAATATATAATTGTATGTTATAAAATTGAATGTACACAGTGATACTTATCTGGCTGCAAGCAGCAAAGAAGAGGAAGAATATGCTTTACCTGAACCTTATATATGGGATCCTGTATTCTCATTGGTTACATTTATCTAGCAAGTTAGGTGGTCACACCTGTACGTTTCACATTGTGTGTAAAGTTTTTTCTTGTGGAATTTAACTGTTTATGGGCTGCTATATGTCTGCAGTAAAGAAGAACAATGCATATAATGCGAGCCTCCTGTCTTGTTATAAAATCTCCTGTTGCTTCTATGAAGGCCATAATAGACGACATCACCAAACAGCTCCATAGTCACATACACAGCAAAGGAGAGATGTTGTTTACACCTAGTGATGTCAGTGGTATTGAGTGACATCACAGCACAGTGCTAAGGCTCCTGGGCCTGGACACAGCAGCGGCTGCAATATCTCAACGGAGAATACGTTTATATATATGTGTGTGTGTGCGCGTATATATATATATATATATATATATATATATATATATATATATTTCTCCGCCGAAATCACTTTTAAACCCATTTCCACCTTTTTTTCCCTTCTCTTCCTCTTACTTTTTTTTCACGTTTTTTTACGTTTTTCTCCTTTTCGCCTCTTTTCTGGGCGTATTATTCTTCTTTTTCTTCTTTTTTTTCGTCTAATGCATACCCCATCAGTGCAGCAATGCTTATTCAATACCGCCAGCAGATGGAGACACTGGGGGATAATTTTCTAAGGATTTATACTGATTTTTCCTGTCTGAATTTGTCGCACAGAAAGTTGCAGGCCAAATATGTGTGACATTTCTGCGACTTTAGCTTCTAGAGCATTTTTACAACATTATACATAGGTGCTGAATACATAAAAAGCGACTGTTCAGCGACAGACAAGTCGCATCGGCTGAAAGTAGGCCAGAATGTCAGTCCATGTTGGAGCAGGTTTAGATACAGTCTAAAGTATAGATCTCAAAGTCTGTGCACAGAATTTAGCAAGGGCCTCGCACCTTCTGATGCATCAGGTAGGTGCACAATAGCATAGCCTAACCCTCTGTACTTTGGTCTATATTGATGCGGGACATAGACAGCCAGCTGATGACCAATCCATTAGTGCAATGGATGGCTGGAAGCATTTGTCTTTGCCTTTGCAATACCACAGAAGCAATGCATGGTCAATGTACAGCAATGACACACCTGTGTGAACAGCCAGGAGACCCTCCCCCCCCCCCGATGTTATGTTACATAGTTACATAGTTAGTACGGTCGAGAAAAGACATATGTCCATCAAGTTCAACCAGGGAATTAAGGGGTAGGGGTGTGGCGCGATATTGGGGAAGGGATGAGATTTTATATTTCTTCATAAGCATTAATCTTATTTTGTCAATTAGGAACATTCAGCACCCACCCGCTATCAAGGCAGCTGCCTATCATGTCATGCCCTACCTGCACAGGTGTGCTGGCTACTCAAATGATCCAATTAAGGAGGCCATTTAGTCAGCAGCAGCAGAAGTCCTGTGCCTGGACGCTCCAACAGCGGCCAGACACAAGCAGAAGCAGAAGCAGCAGAAGCAGCAGCAGCACCACCTTTTGTTTTTTGGCTGCAGCAGCAGCAAGGCCCACAGGGCTGGCTAGCTGGCTAGCCAGCAAGCAGGTAGCAATGAAAGTAGGAATCTTTCTTTTTAACCCTGTAAGTGGGTGGTGCACTGTACCCGAAGATACTGCCATATCGGGTCAATGCATAGGGCGACGGAAGCAAGCTTCGAAATCGGCCCCCGTTCTCAAAAATCCATTTAATATATGGTCCCCAGATAGGGGACGTATCAGATATTAAACTGATAAGAACAGATACTACACTTGATCTTAGCCAAAAGGCCGAGAAGCGATAACCGTGAAAGGGGCGGGCCCAACAAGGTGCCCTTCATGGGCACTATCACTGCTTGCTGTCAGGGAGGCTGCCAGACAATTTTCCATGCACACTCTGGGCTGGGGGGCAGTCAACCACCAGTACACACAGCAGAACCTAAACCCATACCATTATTGCTAAGCAGCAAGACAGGGGCCCATTGCACTCCCACGGGGCCTTTTTAAATGCAATCCATAACCCGGATTTGCCAGGAACCCTTCTTACTTCTCCTACTTGCATGTGACACTGGGCTTAGGATCTGCATAGGAAACACACACACAAGCACACACCTACCTTTGTTGCCTGCAGATGCCTCCTTGGCTGTCCCCAAACGGTATCAAACCAACACCCACGGGAAGCTGTAAGCATAGAGGACATGCCTGCACCCCATTGGACTTACCTGTGTGGGTTAAACCCGGGTTATTTGACAACCTATGGCGGTGATGGTTCTGCTCAGGCAGAGCAGTGCTGATGCTCCTCATAAAGCTGTCGCTGCTGTGAAGGTTCTAGGTGACATCACAAATCCCTATGGTTACATACACAACAAAGCTGGGTTGTTGTTGTTTACACTCTGCAAGGCCTGTGGAAGTGAGTGACATCATAGCACTGTAGTTCTGAGGGTTCTAGATGGATGCAACAATCTCCTGTTGCTTCTATGAAGGCCATAATAGACGACATCACCAAACAGCTCCATAGTCACATACACAGCAAAGGAGAGATGTTGTTTACACCTAGTGATGTCAGTGGTATTGAGTGACATCACAGCACAGTGCTAAGGCTCCTGGGCCTGGACACAGCAGCGGCTGCAATATCTCAACGGAGAATACGTTTATATATATGTGTGTGTGTGCGCGTATATATATATATATATATATATATATATATATATATATATTTCTCCGCCGAAATCACTTTTAAACCCATTTCCACCTTTTTTTCCCTTCTCTTCCTCTTACTTTTTTTTCACGTTTTTTTACGTTTTTCTCCTTTTCGCCTCTTTTCTGGGCGTATTATTCTTCTTTTTCTTCTTTTTTTTCGTCTAATGCATACCCCATCAGTGCAGCAATGCTTATTCAATACCGCCAGCAGATGGAGACACTGGGGGATAATTTTCTAAGGATTTATACTGATTTTTCCTGTCTGAATTTGTCGCACAGAAAGTTGCAGGCCAAATATGTGTGACATTTCTGCGACTTTAGCTTCTAGAGCATTTTTACAACATTATACATAGGTGCTGAATACATAAAAAGCGACTGTTCAGCGACAGACAAGTCGCATCGGCTGAAAGTAGGCCAGAATGTCAGTCCATGTTGGAGCAGGTTTAGATACAGTCTAAAGTATAGATCTCAAAGTCTGTGCACAGAATTTAGCAAGGGCCTCGCACCTTCTGATGCATCAGGTAGGTGCACAATAGCATAGCCTAACCCTCTGTACTTTGGTCTATATTGATGCGGGACATAGACAGCCAGCTGATGACCAATCCATTAGTGCAATGGATGGCTGGAAGCATTTGTCTTTGCCTTTGCAATACCACAGAAGCAATGCATGGTCAATGTACAGCAATGACACACCTGTGTGAACAGCCAGGAGACCCCCCCCCCCCCCCCCCCATGTTATGTTACATAGTTACATAGTTAGTACGGTCGAAAAAAGACATATGTCCATCAAGTTCAACCAGGGAATTAAGGGGTAGGGGTGTGGCGCGATATTGGGGAAGGGATGAGATTTTATATTTCTTCATAAGCATTAATCTTATTTTGTCAATTAGGAACATTCAGCACCCACCCGCTATCAAGGCAGCTGCCTATCATGTCATGCCCTACCTGCACAGGTGTGCTGGCTACTCAAATGATCCAATTAAGGAGGCCATTTAGTCAGCAGCAGCAGAAGTCCTGTGCCTGGACGCTCCAACAGCGGCCAGACACAAGCAGAAGCAGAAGCAGCAGAAGCAGCAGCAGCACCACCTTTTGTTTTTTGGCTGCAGCAGCAGCAAGGCCCACAGGGCTGGCTAGCTGGCTAGCCAGCAAGCAGGTAGCAATGAAAGTAGGAATCTTTCTTTTTAACCCTGTAAGGGGGTGGTGCACTGTACCCGAAGATACTGCCATATCGGGTCAATGCATAGGGCGACGGAAGCAAGCTTCGAAATCGGCCCCCGTTCTCAAAAATCCATTTAATATATGGTCCCCAGATAGGGGACGTATCAGATATTAAACTGATAAGAACAGATACTACACTTGATCTTAGCCAAAAGGCCGAGAAGCGATAACCGTGAAAGGGGCGGGCCCAACAAGGTGCCCTTCATGGGCACTATCACTGCTTGCTGTCAGGGAGGCTGCCAGACAATTTTCCATGCACACTCTGGGCTGGGGGGCAGTCAACCACCAGTACACACAGCAGAACCTAAACCCATACCATTATTGCTAAGCAGCAAGACAGGGGCCCATTGCACTCCCACGGGGCCTTTTTAAATGCAATCCATAACCCGGATTTGCCAGGAACCCTTCTTACTCCTCCTACTTGCATGTGACACTGGGCTTAGGATCTGCATAGGAAACACACACACAAGCACACACCTACCTTTGTTGCCTGCAGATGCCTCCTTGGCTGTCCCCAAACGGTATCAAACCAACACCCACGGGAAGCTGTAAGCATAGAGGACATGCCTGCACCCCATTGGACTTACCTGTGTGGGTTAAACCCGGGTTATTTGACAACCTATGGCGGTGATGGTTCTGCTCAGGCAGAGCAGTGCTGATGCTCCTCATAAAGCTGTCGCTGCTGTGAAGGTTCTAGGTGACATCACAAATCCCTATGGTTACATACACAACAAAGCTGGGTTGTTGTTGTTTACACTCTGCAAGGCCTGTGGAAGTGAGTGACATCATAGCACTGTAGTTCTGAGGGTTCTAGATGGATGCAACAATCTCCTGTTGCTTCTATGAAGGCCATAATAGACGACATCACCAAACAGCTCCATAGTCACATACACAGCAAAGGAGAGATGTTGTTTACACCTAGTGATGTCAGTGGTATTGAGTGACATCACAGCACAGTGCTAAGGCTCCTGGGCCTGGACACAGCAGCGGCTGCAATATCTCAACGGAGAATACGTTTATATATATGTGTGTGTGTGCGCGTATATATATATATATATATATATTTATATATATATATATATATATATATATATATTTCTCCGCCGAAATCACTTTTAAACCCATTTCCACCTTTTTTTCCCTTCTCTTCCTCTTACTTTTTTTTCACGTTTTTTTACGTTTTTCTCCTTTTCGCCTCTTTTCTGGGCGTATTATTCTTCTTTTTCTTCTTTTTTTTCGTCTAATGCATACCCCATCAGTGCAGCAATGCTTATTCAATACCGCCAGCAGATGGAGACACTGGGGGATAATTTTCTAAGGATTTATACTGATTTTTCCTGTCTGAATTTGTCGCACAGAAAGTTGCAGGCCAAATATGTGTGACATTTCTGCGACTTTAGCTTCTAGAGCATTTTTACAACATTATACATAGGTGCTGAATACATAAAAAGCGACTGTTCAGCGACAGACAAGTCGCATCGGCTGAAAGTAGGCCAGAATGTCAGTCCATGTTGGAGCAGGTTTAGATACAGTCTAAAGTATAGATCTCAAAGTCTGTGCACAGAATTTAGCAAGGGCCTCGCACCTTCTGATGCATCAGGTAGGTGCACAATAGCATAGCCTAACCCTCTGTACTTTGGTCTATATTGATGCGGGACATAGACAGCCAGCTGATGACCAATCCATTAGTGCAATGGATGGCTGGAAGCATTTGTCTTTGCCTTTGCAATACCACAGAAGCAATGCATGGTCAATGTACAGCAATGACACACCTGTGTGAACAGCCAGGAGACCCCCCCCCCCCCCCCCCCCAAGTTATGTTACATAGTTACATAGTTAGTACGGTCGAAAAAAGACATATGTCCATCAAGTTCAACCAGGGAATTAAGGGGTAGGGGTGTGGCGCGATATTGGGGAAGGGATGAGATTTTATATTTCTTCATAAGCATTAATCTTATTTTGTCAATTAGGAACATTCAGCACCCACCCGCTATCAAGGCAGCTGCCTATCATGTCATGCCCTACCTGCACAGGTGTGCTGGCTACTCAAATGATCCAATTAAGGAGGCCATTTAGTCAGCAGCAGCAGAAGTCCTGTGCCTGGACGCTCCAACAGCGGCCAGACACAAGCAGAAGCAGAAGCAGCAGAAGCAGCAGCAGCACCACCTTTTGTTTTTTGGCTGCAGCAGCAGCAAGGCCCACAGGGCTGGCTAGCTGGCTAGCCAGCAAGCAGGTAGCAATGAAAGTAGGAATCTTTCTTTTTAACCCTGTAAGGGGGTGGTGCACTGTACCCGAAGATACTGCCATATCGGGTCAATGCATAGGGCGACGGAAGCAAGCTTCGAAATCGGCCCCCGTTCTCAAAAATCCATTTAATATATGGTCCCCAGATAGGGGACGTATCAGATATTAAACTGATAAGAACAGATACTACACTTGATCTTAGCCAAAAGGCCGAGAAGCGATAACCGTGAAAGGGGCGGGCCCAACAAGGTGCCCTTCATGGGCACTATCACTGCTTGCTGTCAGGGAGGCTGCCAGACAATTTTCCATGCACACTCTGGGCTGGGGGGCAGTCAACCACCAGTACACACAGCAGAACCTAAACCCATACCATTATTGCTAAGCAGCAAGACAGGGGCCCATTGCACTCCCACGGGGCCTTTTTAAATGCAATCCATAACCCGGATTTGCCAGGAACCCTTCTTACTCCTCCTACTTGCATGTGACACTGGGCTTAGGATCTGCATAGGAAACACACACACAAGCACACACCTACCTTTGTTGCCTGCAGATGCCTCCTTGGCTGTCCCCAAACGGTATCAAACCAACACCCACGGGAAGCTGTAAGCATAGAGGACATGCCTGCACCCCATTGGACTTACCTGTGTGGGTTAAACCCGGGTTATTTGACAACCTATGGCGGTGATGGTTCTGCTCAGGCAGAGCAGTGCTGATGCTCCTCATAAAGCTGTCGCTGCTGTGAAGGTTCTAGGTGACATCACAAATCCCTATGGTTACATACACAACAAAGCTG